>NC_135611.1:12505227-12808257 GCF_053574225.1 Canis aureus | reverse complement strand
TGGAATTTTCTGTCATAATCTCTAAAAATCATTTCTTCCCCTTTTTCTTGGTAATTTCTCCTGGAATAGCAATTACAGAGATGCTACACATTTTCTGTGTCCAACATTTCTTACACTCTTTTCTGTACTTTCCATCTCTTGTTTCAGACCAGCAATCCTGTGTTCTGCTGTGTTGAATCTGTCATTAAATATACTGGATTCTTAATCTTAAAACTTTTATTTTTTTTCGGTTCTAGATTTTCATCACAATTCTTTTCTGTATGTCAAGTTTCTGATAGAATTCTTTATCTCTTTACCTTCTCCATCTTTTGCTTGATTTGTTTTTTTGAACAGCTTGATCATAGTTTTTTTTTTTTTTTTAATATTCTGTTCTGCTAAGTAAATATTTGTACTATCTCCAAGTCTGTTTCAATGATCTCTCTTGCTCTCTTGGTTTTGGATTTTAGGGAATGCTGTCTTGTGGTTTGGGTAATGTTTATTTCCACCTCTGGCATATCCTCCCCAGTGCTTGGTGTTGTCTCCGTGAACTTCTCCTGACATTAAATGAAGTTAAGCATTGTCTCCTCAGCAAGGCTGGAGTTGCCCTGTTTTGCTTTGCAGCGGCTCTGTTCAGTTTTTAGCCTCCTAATCCTCCATGAAGCCTTAGGGAGGGAAACAGCCATGTATTTAGAAGCCATCACGTTTCCATTTTCTCTTTCTGGTCCCCCGAGACCTCCAAAAGTTCTGCTAAATGTCTCTCATCCCAGCAGCATACCTCTTCTGGGGCATGGCCTACATTCCCAGCCTCCTCCATAAAGGCAGAATCAGCAAATTCCCTCAGGGAAAACACTTCTGCAAAAGTCAGCTCAGTTTTCAGAGGTTCTCCTCTCTCTGGAATTCTGCTGTCTTTAATTATCTTGGTTTCAGCATTTCTCTGATGCTATAGGCATTATTTTTATATTTTATCCAAATTTTCTAGTAGTTTTTGGTTGAAGTATTGGTCTGCCCTCTTTAACTCTTCTTTACCACAACATTTAGGTGTCACACACTCTTGACTGCCTGCCTGCACCTTTCCTCAAGGGACTTTGTAATTCTTTCTATGCTTTGACATACTTATTACACAGAGTAAGAGCCCAAGTTTCCCATTAGACTGTATACTCTTTGAATAGAGAAACACTATACTATTCTTCTGTGTACTCTTGATATCTAGCAGTTGGCATCTGAGAATGCATATGAGTATTTCCCTTTTTAAAGATATTGCTAGATCCAAGTGGATTTTAGTTAACATGGTTGAGGTTACAAGATAAATATTTTAGGAGGGCAAAGCTTATATATATACATATATATATATATATATATATATATATATATATATATACACACATCCTTATGTTAAGCATCTTGGGATATCCAAAGCAATCAGATAATAACAGAATTGTCAACACATGATAACTTTTAATCAATTTTGAACTTTTAAAGCAACTTTTACTTATAACTTCCTGAAAACTGAGGAAGCAATTTTTCCCCTGTGGATTCTTCAATAACTTGACCTCTCTTCACTGATAACTCTTTTTTTTTTTAAACATTTTATTTATTTATTCATTAGAGATACACAGAGAGACAGAGGCAGAGACACAGGCAGAGGGAGAAGCAGGCTCCACGCAAGGAGTCCTGATGTGGGACTCGATCCCGGGTCTCCAGGAACACACCCTGGGCTGTAGGCGGCGCTAAACCGCTGAGCCACCAGGGCTGCCCTTCACTGATAACTCTTACCAAAAACATGACACCCTGAATGGTAGCAGATATATCCTGAAGAAGCAAAGTACATTATGAATTAAAAATTGATTTATTTGTTTTGTTCTTTATATATGGGGTTTAATGATTTACCAGTGAGATAAACATTATGTTTTTGTTTTAATAAAATGTAATTGTTGAAGATGTGTGTCATCTGTATTGTTTCTCTGTACCACAGTATAGAACCTTTACAAGGTAACAGAAAACATAGTAATTATAGAAATAGAAATTAAACCACATAAAAGTGACAAAGTTCAAAAACTGGACAAATTTTTAATCCTAACCCTTGCAGTAAAGTAATAGTCCTAAAAGAATTTTTAAAGGTAATATAATTATGAATGAATATGACAAAGGGATAATACATATTATTGAGTACAGTTTCATAATGCACTTTTCTTGGGATCTTTAAAAAAAAAAATTATTTATTTATTTTTAGATAGAGAGTGTGAAAGGGTGCCCATGAGAGTAGGGGGAGGGGCAGAAGAAGAAGAAAGAGAGAATTGCAAGTAGACTCTCTGCTGAGCCGGGAGCCTGACCTGGGGCTTAATCTCAGAACCCATGAGATCATGACCTGAGCCGAAATCAAGAGTCAGTTGCTTAATTGCCTGAGCCACTCAGGTGCCCCTTGGGCTTTTAAAAAAAGAAATACCATGTACATTTGGATGCTCAAATAAATGAATACATTTATATTAAAAATAGATAAAATTAGATGAATATTGAAGAGTTCTATTGTTGGGATTATGATAAATTTTTCCACCTGGTTGAAATAAAATATGAATTTTGCTACTCATGAAAAATAAGGTTTGACCACCTATGGCCATATCCACAATAATGCATATAGTGATCTTGTGGATTATCATTTTCATTATAAGGAACCCTTTAAAATATTGAATTAATTTTTATTATGGTGAATTTTTGTCTAGATTCTTTGTTGGCTATTTTATTTTGCATAGCACTACTGGTTAACATTATTAGATACATATTTCATAGAGCATCATATACTTTTAATGCTAAAATACAGTAAAAAAAATCCCATTGCTTTTTGTCTTTATTTACTTTCTTCCTGAATAATTTCACATTGATTAATATGTAAACTTTTACAGAATACTTCTTCCATATTTTGATTCATCTTTTTATAAATATGACAATACATTCAGAGAAAACGGTGTGACAGATAATGTACTTCAGTGAAAATAACAAAAGAAAATAAAACAAAGGGTGTTTGTGACAAATATGACAGCTCTAACTTTCAAAGGAAAATGAAAGTAGGAGATTTGTCCTTGAAAACTGGTATTATGACCTTTTATTTTATAACCATTTACTTCATGTTTAATGAGAATATGGCATATTTTCTCTCAGGTTAGGGGAAAATAATAGCTTTAGACATTAGCTTTGACCCTCAAACTATAGAGGGGATATGAATAATGATGAAGAGAGCATTTTAAAATAGCCTACTATGTCTCAAATAGGGGCATTCAACTATTAGTGCTAAGAATAACTTCTATAACTTTGGGAAAGCTAGCATAGGTCATTTGCAAAAATGGACTAATTCATACTCTTAGAAGGTTTTTTTTTTTTTTTTAATTTTGATATAAAATCTTCGAGCTACAAGAGACATGATAACATGTTAATCCGGACACAGGTTTTGCAGAAAACTGAGACCTGGAGCCTTTAAGTTTCCCCAGCTATTTGCATAGAGAGCACCATGTGATATTCTCAGCTATGTCCCGTTATGTCCTTTCTTCTTCATGAGTTCTTCCCCACATCTCTGTTTGAAAAGAGTTGCTTGGGTAGAATATTTAGCTGGAGATCCACTCTTGTCTATACAGTGGTGCGAAAAGAACTTCTCTCACCTAAAATCCTATAATCCTTCAGTCATTTTGACAAAGATCACCCAATTAATATGAAATCTTTTTCTCTACTGGTTGAGCGAGACCTACCCCACGAAATGACAGCCATGGACCTCTTACCCAGAAGAAATGTTTAGCCTTAAAAGTACCCCCTACTTTTGGTGAATAAACCAACCCCCTCAAGAAAATCTTAGGTTAAGCTATAGATAGTATTTGTGGTTTCTGGTTATTTATTACTTCTGGGACTCAGCTTTTTTTGTTAAGGAAGCTAATGGTAGTAATTAATATTTTAAAGCAGTAATTGATATAAATTATTAGCAACTATTTTAAAGGCAAAACATCTTCCCAAGACATAATGAAATTATGAGTACACATGAAAATTTCCTTTTTTTTAAAGAAATAAAGTGCAAAAAAGACCACCTTAAATAGGTATATTACAACTAAAGTTATATTTTTAACAGTTATGAATACTGTTAAAAATATAAAGTTTAAAGTATAAAATATGTAGATTAAATTAATTGCTCGATGAGTTACATCTTAGTTATTTCACTAGCAACATGACTTCAATTAGGAAATCAGAATTTTATAAAATTAGGCTTAACATTTCTACATGCATACATACATACAAATGCACACATTTTTATTTTTTATTTTTTATTTTTTATTTTTTTAATTTTTATTTATTTATGATAGTCACAGAGAGAGAGAGAGAGGGGCAGAGACACAGGCAGAGGGAGAAGCAGGCTTCATGCACCGGGAGCCCGACGTGGGATTTGATCCCGGGTCTCCAGGATCGCGCCCTGGGCCAAAGGCAGGCGCCAAACCGCTGCGCCACCCAGGGATCCCCAAATGCACACATTTTTATTGTATAGAAAGGTCACCTGCATCATAATAATCCTATTGGTAACATTGTGGGTTAGATCAAACAGTTTTTATTTCTATTTGGCACATAAGGACAGTATAACAGTAATGTAAATTACTCTCCTAAATATTTCACAAGTGAATTTTAAACCAAAGGTGTTTCTGTTACATTCTCTTTCGATTCTGAGCTCCTTCCATGGTTGACAATTGTAACAATAATGAGTATTCTAATGACTTACTTTCATTAAAGATTTCAAGTTGAAATGTAATTGCATTGTATTTTATGTGCTCTGTTAATTTCTAATAACACCTCAAAAGAGATGAAGTGCCATAATTCTATCTAAAAGTATGTGTGAGGGACACCTGGGTGGCTTAGTCTGTTAAGCTTCTGTCTTTGGCTTAGGTCATGATCTCAGGGTCCTGGGATTGAGCCCTGTGTCAAGCTCCCTGTTCAGTGAGGAGTCTGCTTCCCCCTCTCCCTTTTCTCCTCCTCCTGCTCATGTGTGCACTCTCTCTCTCTCTCTAATAAGTAAATTTATTGAAGAACTTTAGAGGGGGTGGAGGAGCAGAGAAAGGGGGAGAAGAAGAGTTCCCATGATGTGGGGCTTGATCTCAGGACCCTGAGATCATGACCTGAGCCAAAGGCAGACACTTAACCAACAAAGCCACCCAAGTGTCCTTAAATTAAGAAAAATCTTTAAATAAGTAAATAAATAAAAGTATGTGTGAGGCAGTGAGAATCAAAAATGTATTTATTGGGCAGCCCTGGTGGCGCAGCGGTTTATAGCGCTGCAGCCTGGGGCGTGATCCTGGAGACCCTGGATCGAGTCCCATGTCAGGCTCTGCATGGTGCCTGCTTCTCCCTCTGCCTGTGTCTCTGCCTCTCTCTCTGTGTGTGTCTCTATGAATAAATAAATAAAATCTTTTTTTAAAAAAACAATGTATTTATTGACATATGGTTTAGAAAATTAAACCACAAATTTCCTATTATCACCATCTAGACTTAATATTCTAATTTTCTAATTATTCCTAATTATCTTTATTTCCTTTAAATTGTCTCCACTTGTAGAATAAGGAAAGGTAAACATAAATGAAAAAGTGCACAACTTCAGCAATAAAAAGCATCTGTCTGAGAAAAAAACACCTAGAGGGTCTTAGATGTCAACATTGTGGAAGTGGTATTATTGCTTAGGGAAGAAATGTGCACATCAGAAGAACTATGTGAATACTTTAAATGTCTTAGTATGAGAACCATTTGTATTTTGTGGATCAGGAATTACCTTTAGAGGTTACTATGTTTGGTCTCTGGAATCCATGCCAGTGATCTCCCTTGCTCGTCATTTTGGCCCTCAGCCAGCAGAATCACCATAACTTGGGATCTTAGCGCAGAATCCCAGCTCCCAGCCCAGACCTGTTGAATCAGAATCTACATGTTAACAAGTTCCCCAGTAACTGGCACACACATTCAAGGGTAAGAAGCCCTGAGCCCAGACCCTATCAATCTTCTCTACCTGTCTGCTGACTTATTCTCCATTTGTTGTTCCTCCAGGGCAGGGGCACCTGGGCAGGCTTATGGATTCAGAACTTAATGGTCATCTATCTAAATGCCCTGTTGCACCCGTGAGGGGCCAAGATCAAATCACATGCTATCTAACCCATCCCAGACTAGAGACAATGAACTAGATAATAGGAAATAGGTTACTATACGGAAGCAGGTGATACTGTGCTTCCAGTCATGGTCATTGTATCACTCACTCCGTAGATGTGGCTCTAAAGAGTCAAAAGGCTGTTGCTGACACAGCGAGATACAGATACATAAGGTCATTGTGAGAAGGCAGGCACCACATTGACCTAATGGTGTCTGTGACTTAAAAAGGGGGGGAGGGGTGCCTGGATGGCTCAGTCGGTTAGGCATCTGCCTTCAGCTCAGTAGGTCTGAGTAGGTCTCCCTCCTCTGTGGGGAGCCTGTTTTCCCTCTCCCTCTGCCACTCCCCCTGCTTGTGCTCTCTCTCTCTCTCTCTCTAATAAGTAAATTTTTAAAAAGTCTATATAAAGGACCGATTTTAGTAATAGATAATACAGTACAAATAAAAATACTGACCAAAAAAAGCCTAATTCTCACAAATAAGTTCCAATGGCAGCTAATGTTTTCCTTAAACTTATCTTTGGCCTTTTATTAATGTGAACTCAACAAGAGTTTAATTTAGCTGTATTATACTTTCTTCCAGAACTCTAATTCCAAATTTTTATCATTTATTGGTGAAAACATTGCTTTTGAAATTGGACTTCTATGTGCAAGTAGGCTGGGTTTCACATATATTGTTCATGATATTTACTGATTTGCTTACCAAGAGTGTATAATATAGGTACTAGAGACACATTGAGACAGAGCAAAACAGACAATATTTTTAAACTATTTTCTTACTATGTTCATGTTACCCAAAGTCTGGAAACTGAGAGTAAGTAACTTTTAACACAACAATATCTTTATTCAGAATGAATGCATAACAGTAGAGAGAATTTCTGAGAAAATAAAAGGTTTGATTTATCTCACTGATAATAATGACTGATAACTGAAATACTAATAGAGCATGTTTGTAGAAAAAGAGGTCCCTCTAAAGTACTAACTCTTAAAAATACAGATGACAAACCTATCGAAGTTTTGATAATATTGACCGTTTTCACAAAACAAATTCATATAATTTTATCTCAACTACACATTTCTAGACAACAGAAGACAATGTCATAATACTGATAAAATCATCAGAGATAACAATGGCACATGTATTGTGACACATGAAACTCACATGTAGATTAAGCTATGGAGAAGAATTGGCTCCTATGGTGAGTGAGAGGCTTACAGAAGCACTTATTACTGTGTCCTTCTAAAAGAGGCAGGCTGCCTTATGAAATAAATCTATCCAGTTTTACAGTGACCTTAACAGGAAATTTGATATTAGAAGAGAGCCACTACATAGCCCTCATTTGGTCAGAGAGAAGGAATAGAAATACACAGACACATTTATAGTTCCCTAAATTATGTTTATTAAATATTTTGCTCTGGAGCGCCTGGATGGCTAAGTTAGTTAAGCATCTGACTCTTGGTTTTGGCTCAGGCCATGATCTTCGGGTCCTGGGTTGGAGTCCTGCATCCAGCTCAGTGTGGGGTCTGCTTGTCCCTCTCCTTGTGCTCTTTCCCCAGCTCTCTATCTCTCTCATAAATAAATAAAATCTTAAAAAGATATTTAGCTCTGATTGGTTCATACATGTGCATGTATACATACACATACAAATGTAAATATAATAAAAACACACATTTTTATTATTTTTGCCCTGTTACTATATTTGATTTCATTCCAATAAATTTTCAAATTCTACCCCAATTTTAATCTCATAGGGCTATGTAGTAGTGTTTCTTCTAAAATGATCTTGATAGGGGCAGATGGGTAGCTCAGTAGGTTAGGCATCTGCCTTCTGCTCAGGTCATGATTCTAGGATCAAGACCCATGTGGGGCTCCCTGCTCAGTGGGTAGTCTGCTTCTCCCTCCTCCTCTGCCTTTCCCCCTATTTGTGCTCTCACTCTCTCTCAAATAAATAAATATTTTTAAAAATTAAAAAATGATCTAGATACATATATATCTTGTATAAATTGATTAATAATATATCATCTACTTGTATTTAAAATTATCATCAAAATATCTAATTTAAGAAAGTAAATTACTTTAGAAATTATAATACTTTGCCTCATAAGTTTAAATATCCAGTTCCAAACCAGACTGGCTAATTGACCAATAATTGGTCAGCTACATCTTTAATTATATGTAGTTGCTATCTTGTGTACACAAATAATCATAGGTGACCAATACATACACATTAAAGAAGTAATCATTCTTAAAAATTAAATATTTTTAAATTTATGTTCTCCAAGGGCATGTGGATGCATAAAATTACAATTGACAAGCACAAAATATTTTATGTATTTTGAAGAAATTTTAATCACCTAGAAAAATGCTTTCTATATTATAATATAGATAGAATATGGAGCAATCATTACTCTCAAAATCTGATGTTTCTAAACTTCCTGTTATAGGAAAACCCATTTGCCTGAAGAATGCCTCTCACCTTTAACACAGTGCCATCGCTTGTGGGATGGATGTCCTACCTAGTTGAACTCTGGACTGCTTTGACGTAATGGGATGTTAACAGAGACAGCTGACATAGTAAAAAGAGCTATTGCTACTACTAGTCAGGGTGTGATCTAGAGCAGTTACAGAGCAAATCTAAAATGGATAGCTTACAGAGAAAGGAAGAAGGAAATATGCTATTTAAGTTTCTCATACCTTATAGATAATGGCCTTCAGGACAAGAGAGAGACTTTCTAAAATTAGCATTTGTTTTTTGACATAACATAAATCAACCGAAAGTAGTAGAAACCTTTGTTACCATGTAGTTTACCGAAATTATAAAGCACCTCAAAACCACACTGATTACCAGACAAATACCTTCTGTTTCCACAGATGCTAAGTACTTATTGATTTAGTTTTACCTGCTAGTGATCATTAAGGCCGGAAAAAAAAAATGACCACAACACCATAAATCATTTTCATGCTGAAGCGTTGATTAAGTACCTATGTGTACATGAAGACATTTGGTGAAAGGAGACAAGGAGAATCATGTAAAAATATGACCAGTGGGAGGATGTGATGATGAAAGAAAAAACTGATACAGCTGTGGGTTCCAGCCAAAATTATGGCTCGACACTCTCTGTGTGGGATCATCAAGTCTAATGGAAGAAGTGCAGGCACCCCCAGGTCTCTCAGTATGTGCTGTTTTCTGCTATGGGATTTATCTAAGCAGATTGTTAAATTTGGCGTTACTTCAAAATGAGATCAGTCTTCAGTCTTCTGTGCCTCTCCATAGAAAATATTAGAAGTATATTTATTTTGAGTTTTTGGTCTTTTTGGTTTCAGTATTTTTATTTTAGTAAATTGGCTAGAAAGTTAAAAAATATGAATGAGATGCAATTATTTTGTGTTGGTTTAGTACTGTCTTGGCTCTTAATCCTGAAGAGGGCATGGATTTATCTAGAATGTTCTGGCTCCCTCTTCCTTACAGGCAAGGAGAAGGTTCTGTGGAAATGATGATAATTGATCCGTTAGAATGAACAAGAAATTCATCTCAGTTTTTAAGGAAGTTAACATAACGTTCAAAACCATGAAAAATTGCAAAATGCCTTACCGATGCTGTCCCTTACATGATTTCCCCTTAACAATCTGAGGCTAAAGGAGAACGACATGATTTCAAAGAAACCTCAGCTCTGCCCTCATCTTCAAAAGAGCCAGAGAGTGCTCACAAGGGCAAGTGCTTTTTCTTTCCACTCTGCACCTTCATTGGCAAGTGCAAGGGCCACACACCTTCCAGCTGATTGAAGCATAACAAAGCTAACTACCTGCTCCAAGAATCAGGCTCTGGCTCTGGGCTATAGCTCAGAACAGAAGTGATCTTTGCTGTACAGAAAGAAAGTTAAACAGATGCAATCCTCAGTGACAATCAGAGAGACAACACTGATGTAGGAGAAAAAAAAAATTGTAAGGGCAAGCTGACATTCCAGCAACTGCACAGACACTGAACCCATAAACTAAATGAAGCATTAACAGGTTATACAATTTCAATTTGAGTTTGGGGATGAGTGAAACTTTTTGTACGGAAGACTCAAGGAAAAATATAGACCCAACCAAACATGGAAATCAAACTTTGGAGGCCTCTCTTTCACCCTCTTCAGAAATGGTTAAGAATTTGTCCGTGATCAACAGCTGTATGTGTCATGGGAAAAATATAGTAAGGATAAGTGTTTTACGTTTAAAAAATCAATGTCCTGACTCATGATTAAAGCAAAGGAGTGAGTAGAATCACAATTTTCAGGCTTCTAAAACATATTACTGATTCAAAAAAATTATTGGCAATAAAATACTTCTTTAGCTTATACATTAATTTGTTCACTTATTCATGCCCACTGTATGCCAGGTACTATATTAAGCACTTATACATAAAGGTGATAAACACCTGTCCCTATAGTAAAAAAGCTATGGTTATAAAGAAGTATTAAAATAAGGAAACATCAGGAGACAAAGTAATAATGAATAAGTTTTAATTATCATGTTTACATATCTACTAGAAGATGTTTTAAATTGCTAGACTTATGTACCATGCCCATAGCAAAACTTAAAAGATTTTTAAAATCTCCTATTTAAAATAGCATGTATACTTTAAACTACAACACATATAAAAATAGTCTGACAGGGCAGCCCTGGTGGCTCAGCGGTTTAGCGCAACCTTCAGCCCAGGCCTGATCCTGGAGATCCCGGATCGAGTCCCATGTCAGGCTCCCTGCATGGAGCCTGCTTCTCCCTCTGCCTGTCTCTGCCTCTCTCTCTCTCTGTCTCTCATGAATAATAAATAAAATATTTTTAAAAATAGCCTGACATTCCAGGGTTCCCAAATAATTCTTCAAATGGCAAGGGTTCATTACATAATGGCCACAAGTGTTTTGTTTTGTTTTGTTTGTGCTAAACATCAACTCTTTTGAGCAAGGAGACTTCACCTGGAGATGCCTGCATTGGTGAGGGGCTATCCTGCTGAGAGAGCAGAATATTGAACGTGGGCAGGAAGCACTGGGTGATCCTCTTCCTGTAGATAGTTTTGTGAAACCAAAAGATCTAAGTTTGGAGAAATCCAGACCAAGAAATGAAGTTGTCATTTTTCTGTTGACTGAGGACAGTAGTAAGGCAGATTTTAAGAACACAACTAAAGCTAAAGGTAAAGAGCTTGGTTTTCAAGAGTAATTATATCAGCCTAACTTAAGTATGTAAGTAAACTTACCTTATACAAATTGGAATATGAAAAGTATCCATAGATGTAGAGCAGACTAAGGATATCTGCAAGAGGAAATCATTTTTGCCTTAAAAAGTAGGCTTGCACCAGATGAAATGAAAAGGTTTCTAAGAACCCAGAAAGTCAAACTAAATAAGCCTTCTTTTGAATCTTTTTTGTCTTATACTATACTAGTTTCCATAGAGATTCCTTTTGTAAGCATCTGTTGCCAACATGGAGTAGGATGTGTTCAGCCCAGTGTTCTCCCTGGATGAGTGTGACATCAACGCTTGTTTTAGCTTCATATCAACACCCATTTTAGCTTTAAAATGGAAAACTCTAGCATTCAGTAAAACCTGGGAGACAGAAGGGGAGAGATTCTGAATTTGTTTGGAATATTTTACATACTCTTTTCATGCCAAGGAATGCTGCTCCAGGGTCTCGTTTATGCTTTCATAACCTCAATTCCTTGTCAACTGACATCCAACTGATTATATAGCAACCACTCTACTGACAGACCTCTTACTGATCGCTAATATCATTCAAACTGACCAGTGTTATTTTATTTGAACTCTCCTTATTATCATTTGACCCTGTTTGCCACTTCTTTTTTGAAATTCTTCTTCATTTACTTGGATAACACTATATCTTCTTGTTTTCCCTACTTCTAAGAGAACTTTCTTTTTAAATATACTATCCCTAGGCATTCATTATAGCCTCTTCCCTCTAATTATTTGTACTCATTTGGGCAATTTTTGTACCTGACCAGTTCATACTTGTCCTTCAAGGGCCATGAAATACATCTTGGAAGATTTCCCTCTTTTGATGCTCCAACTTGACACTGAATGATGATTATTATTCCACTCTAAGATTCCATATTATCATGTACAAATTTCTTAGTAAACCACTGTGAATTATAATTTTCCACTAGTTGATTTTTCATGATCTTGTTTTTCTACCAGATTTTAAGCTTCTCAAGACAGGGGGTCTCCATCGCATTCATCATTGTTTCCCACCTTATTCCCAGTTTTGTCAGAATGGCTGGATAAATTAGGTAATGTTTGTTAAATGGATGAATCAATTAAAAATGAATAAACTAACTTCAATTATTGCCAATTAAAGAGTGTGTGATCTTTCTCAAATACTTTGAGAATCTGAGAACTATTAGCATTTTCCATAAGTTTTTGAGTAGAAAACAAGCATGATGACATATTTTATCAATATATTCTACTCTGAGGCACATGATTAAATGTATATATTTTCCTAGGAATGTAATTATATGCAAATGCACAGAAAATGTTTCCAACTATACCACTCATTGCATTTTATCTGCAGATCATGCTTCATGTTGATAAGGAATAAGTCAGATGCAAATCTTTTACAGTTTCTGCACAAAACAACATGGATAAAGAACTAAGAAATGTATTGAATAGATCTCAATTACATATACCATACTGAAGCAAGAGTCCAATTGTCTAAAGCTTTTGAAGAAAAAAAAAAAGCTAAAAACAAACCAGTTAAAATACAGGGCACTTGTTTGTCAAATTAAAATAGGGGCAGGCTATAAACAAATGAGAGGTTTAGTTGGAAATATTTTTCATTGAAATACTGCATATTTCTTATTCTTTAAATCACTTGAAAAGGCAACAAATTTGTTCTTATCTGTGTCAGTAGAGAGGAACATTGACACAGGTAATAGAAAGCCATACATAATGGCCAATTAAGCCATCCATGTAAGGTGAGTGGAGCTCTAAGGTCCTGAGCCTGCAGAGTGCAACTAGGTAACAAGATATCCAGAAGGTGCATAACCTCGTGTTAATTAATTAATCAATTAATTAAATAATTTTAAAAAGGCCTAGACTCTAATCACAATGCCTATAATTGAAATAGATAAATGCAGTTTTATTCCTAGGTGAAGTTCATAAATACTCATAGCTCATGAAAATAGTTGTTACCACTACATTGAAACTTACCCAGGTGACACTGGTTTCATGCAAGGGGGCTAAAGATATGAGCAGATGAAAGAAGGTTACTTTATCATTTATTTTACAATAAATGGCAGAGGAAACATGATTCTGATTTGTTTCTTTGGGATATATTTAGAGCACTGTATAAAATTCTCACGGTTGTTGTTTTTTTTTTCCAAAGGAAAATTCTACTTTTGATTATTCCCCAAATCCCAATGTAATGAATCAGTCAAAAAAAGTTCTTTAGTTGTGAAGAAGTACATACAAACAGAAAGGTACATATGAAAAGGAAGTGGACACAAGATAAGCAGTGCCAGGAAGCAAAATTAAACCATCCAGTGCATTTCAGTGTTTCAGAGCAAGAACAAGAGGACCCCTGGGTGGCTCAGCGGTTTAGCACCTGCCTTCAGCCCAGGGTGTCATCCTGGAGTCCTGGGATCGAGTCCTGCATCAGGCTCCCTGCATGGAGCTTGCTTCTCCCTCTGCCTATGTCTCTGCCTCTCTCTCTCTCTGTGTCTCTCATGAATAAATAAATAAAATCTTAAAAAAAAAAAAAAGGAGCAAGAACATTTCTGGAGATGGCCTAGATGTAGGTGTAAGGGGAAAAATTAGTATGGAATGCTTAAGATTTCATGAGTGAGGATAGGGCTTGGAACATTCCTTCAGGATTTACTTTTGATAACTTGTGGCATCCTTGTTTACTAGAGTACTGCCAGAGCTGTCTCAAGGAGAAAGTCAGCAAGCTAGGAGAAATCATAAACGAATCTAAATGTGAACCCCTTTATTCTTTTCATCATCATCCCTCTAACACACACAGACACATTCTTATAGGCACCCTCAAACACATGCACAATGCTCAAAAAATAGTTGTGGAATGAATGAATGAATGATGAATGAATGAATGAGTTAATGAAGTCCTGTAAAAGATAGATGTAAGCCCAGAATATCTGCTTGCTCTTCAATTTCAGGCAACCCACAGGGACTACCAAGAGTTTAAAAAGGAAAGTGAGGCATTGGAAAGCATCCTAGGGAAAAATATAAAGGTATCTGGAATGATTTTGTTCATCTTGGAAAAGTAACGTCTCGGGCAGGCCCCTATTTTGCCAAAATTGATTGTTAAAAGACTAAGGGAGAGGAAGGTAATTAAAATAACACACATCATATTTCTGCCCTTTTATATTTTATAGCCTACTTTGGACACAGGACACAAACTTGACAGTTATGTTATAACAAAGTTCAGGGGTCATTAGGCTCTTTTGTCAACCTGGGGTTGACTTACATTTTCTCTCATGTATACTCTGTGATGATTATTGCTCTCACCTGTTCTCATAAGGATTAGCTCTTAAGAGTGATCTCATGACTCTGAAAAACCCTATGAGGCTATTTCCCAGGGTTCTGTTACTCTGTTACCCTCATTCCAGACCAGAACCCCTTCTTCTGATGCCCGTGGTCCCGAGAGGTGTCATATCCACTGAGTACAGCTTCCCTCTCATGAACCCACAGTTGTCACTTACCTCTCATGAACCCAACGTTGACCTCTCTCCTTTGAACAAAACTTAGAAGCATTCTTTTCTAAATTCTATGCTGTCCACAGTTAAAAATCATAGACTTAAAGAAATTGATCTTAAACTAGTTTCGGAAGAGGGGCACGATGGCGGAAGAGTAGGGTCCCCAAGTCACCTGTCCCCACCAAATTACCTAGATAACCTTCAAATCATCCTGAAAATCTACGAATTCGGGCTGAGATTTAAAGAGAGACCAGCTGGAACGCTACAGTGAGAAGAGTTCGCGCTTCTATCAAGGTAGGAAGACGGGGAAAAAGAAATAAAGACACAAAAGGCCTCCAAGGGGGAGGAGCCCGCGAGGAGCCGGGCTGAGGCTGGGGCGAGTGTCCCCAGGACAGGAGAGCCCCGTCCGGAGGAGCAGGAGCTGCACCGACCTTCCCCGGGGGAAAGGGGCTCGTGGGGAGGTGGAGCAGGACCCAGAAGGGAGGGGATGCCCTCGGGCTCCCGGGGACACTAACAGACACCTGCGCCCCGGGAGATGCGCCGAGCTCCCTAAGGGCTGCAGCGCGCACGGCGGGACCCGGCGGGACCCGGAGCAGCTCGGTGGAGGGGCTCGGGGGCGGCTCCGCGGAGGGGGCTGTGGGACGGGAGCGGGAATCCACCAGCGCAGGCCCCGAGCACCGGGCGCCGGGACACAGCCCAGGATCCGGCCTCCCACAGGGGCAGGCAGAGGCCAGGAGGGCCCAGGACAGCAAGGACGCTCCTGCCCCAGCTGAGCAGATCAGCGTCCCCGCCCCGGAGCCTCCAGGCCCTGCAGACCGAGAGCTCCGGAGTTACTGCGGGGGCTGACTCCAGGGCTCTGGAGCTGGCCCCACCACTGGGGTTGTCCTCCTGGGGCCTCACGGGGTAAACAACCCCCACTGAGCCCTGCACCAGGCAGGGGCAGAGCAGCTCCCCCAAGTGCTAACACCTGAGAATCAGCACAACAGGCCCCTCCCCCAGAAGACCAGCTAGACGGACAAGTTCCAGGGGAAGCCAAGGGACTTAAAGTACACAGAATCAGCAGATACTCCCCCGTGTTTTTTTTTTTTTTCTTTTTGATTTCTGATTGCTTCCCCCACCCTTTTTTCCCTTTCTTTTTCTTTCTCTTTTTCTTCTCTTTTTTTCCTTTTTTCTTTTTCTCTTTTCTTTCCTTCTTTCTCTCCTCTCTTTATCTCCTTTCCCAATACAACTTGTTTTTGGCCACTCTGCACTGAGCAAAATGACTAAAAGGAAAACCTCACCTCAAAAAAAAAAAAAAAAAAAAAAAAGAATCAGAAACAGTCCTCTCTCTCACAGAGTTACAAAATCTGGATTACAATTCAATGTCAGAAAGCCAATTCAGAAGCACTATTATACAGCTACTGGTGGCTCTAGAAAAAAGCATAAAGGACTCAAGAGACTTCATGACTGCAGAATTTAGATCTAATCAGGCATAAATTAAAAATCAATTGAATGAGATGCAATCCAAACTAGAAGTCCTAACGACGAGGGTTAACAAGGTGGAAGAACGAGTGAGTGACATAGAAGACAAGTTGATGGCAAAGAGGGAAACTGAGGAAAAAAGAGACAAACACTTAAAAGACCACGAAGACAGATTAAGGGAAATAAACGACAGCCTGAGGAAGAAAAACCTACGTTTAATTGGTGTTCCCGAGGGCGCCGAAATGGCCAGAGGGCCAGAATATATATTTGAACAAATCCTAGCTGAAAACTTTCCTAATCTGGGAAGGGAAACAGGCATTCAGATCCAGGAAATACAGAGATCCCCCCCCTAAAATCAATAAAAAACGTTCAACACCTTAACATCTAATAGTTAAGCTTGCAAATTCCAAAGATAAAGAGAAGATCCTTAAAGCAGCAAGAGACAAGAAATCCCCTGACTTTTACGGGGAGGAATATTAGGGTAACAGCAGACCTCTCCACAGAGACCTGGCAGGCCAGAAAGGGCTGGCAGGATATATTCAGGGTCCTAAATGAGAAGAACATGCAACCAAGAATACTTTATCCAGCAAGGCTCTCATTCAGATTGGAAGGAGAGATAAAGAGCTTCCAAGACAGGCAGGAACTGAAAGAATACGTGACCTCCAAACCAGCTCTGCAAGAAATTTTAAGGGGGACTCTTAAATATCTCCTTTAAGAAGAAGTTCAGTGGAACAATCCACAAAAACAAGGACTGAATAGATATCATGATGACACTAAACTCATATCTTTCAATAGTAACTCTGAACGTGAACGGGCTTAATGACCCCATCTAAAGGCGCAGGGTTTCAGACTGGATAAAAAAGCAGGACCCATCTATTTGCTGTCTACAAGAGACTCATTTTAGACAGAAGGACACCTACAGCCTGAAAATAAAAGGTTGGAGAACCATTTACCATTTAAATGGTCCTCAAAAGAAAGCAGGGGTAGCCATCCTTATATCAGATAAACTAAAATTTACCCCAAAGACTGTAGTGAGAGATGAAGAGGGACACTATATCATACTTAAAGGATCTATTCAACAAGAGGACTTAACAATCCTCAATATATATGCTCCGAATGTGGGAGCTGCCAAATATATAAATCAATTATTAACCAAAGTGAAGAAATACTTAGATAGTAATACACTTATACTTGGTGACTTCAATCTAGCTCTTTCTATACTCGATAGGTCTTCTAAGCAAAACATCTCCAAAGAAACGAGAGCTTTAAATGATACACTGGACCAGATGGATTTCACATATATCTACAGAACTTTACATCCAAACTCAACTGAATACACATTCTCCCAAGTGCACATGGAACTTTCTCCAGAATAGACCACATACTGGGTCACAAATCGGGTCTGAACCGATACCAAAAGATTGGGATTGTCCCCTGCATATTCTCAGACCATAATGCCTTGAAATTAGAACTAAATCACAATCCAAGAGTTTGGAAGGACCTCAAACACGTGGAGGTTAAGGACCATCCTGCTAGAAGATAAAAGGGTCAACCAGGAAATTAAGGAAGAATTAAAAAGATTCATGGAAACTAATGAGAATGAAGATACAACCATTCAAAATCTTTGGGATGCAGCAAAAGCAGTCCTAAGGAGGAAATACATCGCAATACAAGCATCCATTCAAAAACTGGAAAGAACTCAAATACAAAAGCTAACCTTACACATAAAGGAGCTAGAGAAAAAACAGCAAATAGATCCTACACCCAGCAGAAGAAGAGAGTTAATAAAGATTCCAGCAGAACTCAACGAGATCGAGACCAGAAGAACTGTGGAACAGATCAACAGAACCAGGAGCTGATTCTTTGAAAGAATTAATAAGATAGATAAACCATTAGCCAGCCTTATTAAAAAGAAGAGAGAGAAGACTCAAATTAATAAAATCACGAATGAGAAAGGAGAGATCACTACCAACACCAAAGAAATACAAACGATTTTAAAAACATATTATGAACACCTATGCGCCAATAAATTAGGCAATCTAGAAGAAATGGATGCATTCCTGGAAAGCCACAAACTACCAAAAATGGAACAGGAAGAAATAGAAAACCTGAACAGGCCAATAACCAGGGAGGAAATTGAAGCAGTCATCCAAAACCTCCCAAGACACAAGAGTCCAGGGCCAGATGGCTTCCCAGGGGAATTCTATGAAACGTTTAAAGTAGAAACCATACCTATTCTACTAAAGCTGTTTGGAAAGATAGAAAGAGATGGAGTACTTCCAAATTCGTTCTATGAGGCCAGCATCACCTTAATTCCAAAACCAGACAAAGACCCCACCAAAAAGGAGAATTACAGACCAATATCCCTGATGAACAGGGATACAAAGATTCTCAACAAGATACTAGCCAATAGGATCCAACAGTACATTAAGAAAATTATTCACCATGACCAAGTAGGATTTATCCCCGGGACACAAGGCTGGTTCAACACCCGTAAAACAATCAATGTGATTCATCATATCAGCAAGAGAAAAACCAAGAACCATATGATCCTCTCATTAGATGCAGAGAAAGCATTTGACAAAATACAGCATCCATTCCTGATCAAAACTCTTCAGAGTGTAGGGATAGAGGGAACATTCCTCGACATCTTAAAAGCCATCTACGAAAAGCCCACAGCAAATATCATTCTCAATGGGGAAGCACTGGGAGCCTTTCCCCTAAGATCAGGAACAAGACAGGGATGTCCACTCTCACCACTGCTGTTCAACATAGTACTGGAAGTCCTAGCCTCAGCAATCAGGCAACAAAAAGACATTAAAGGCATTCAAATTGGCAAAGAAGTAGTCAAACTCTCCCTCTTCGCCGATGACATGATACTCTACATAGAAAACCCCAAAGCCTCCACCCCAAGATTGCTAGAACTCATACAGCAATTTGGTAGCGTGGCAGGATACAAAATCAATGCCCAGAAATCAGTGGCATTTCTATACACTAACAATGAGACTGAAGAAAGAGAAATTAAGGAGTCAATCCCATTTACAATTGCACCCAAAAGCATAAGATACCTAGGAATAAACCTAATCAAAGAGGTAAAGGATCTATACCCTAAAAACTATAGCACACTTCTGTAAGAAATTGAGGAAGACACAAAGAGATGGAAAAATATTCCATGCTCATGGATTGGCAGAATTAATATTGTGAAAATGTCAATGTTACCCAGGGCAATATACACGTTTAATGCAATCCCTATCAAAACACCATGGACTTTCTTCAGAGAGTTAGAACAAATTATTTTAAGATTTGTGTGGAATCAGAAAAGACCCCGAATAGCCAGGGGAATTTTTAAAAAGAAAACCATATCTGGGGGCATCACAATGCCAGATTTCAGGTTGTACTACAAAGCTGTGGTCATCAAGACAGTGTGGTCCTGGCACAAAAAACAGACGCATAGATCCATGGAACAGAATAGAGAACCCAGAAGTGGACCCTGAACTTTATGGTCAACTAATATTCGATAAAGGAGGAAAGACTATCCATTGGAAGAAAGACAGTCTCTTCAATAAACGGTGCTGGGAAAATTGGACATCCACATGCAGAAGAATGAAACTAGACCACTCTCTTTCACCATACACAAAGATAAACTCAAAATGGATGAAAGATCTAAATGTGAGACAAGATTCCATCAAAATCCTAGAGAAGAACACAGGCAACACCCTTTTTGAACTCGGCCATAGTAACTTCTTGCAAGATACATCCACGAAGGCAAAAGAAACAAAAGCAAAAATGAACTATTGGGACTTCATCAAGATAAGAAGCTTTTGCACAGCAAAGGATACAGTCAACAAAACTCAAAGACAACCTACAGGATGGGAGAAGATATTTGCAAATGACGTATCAGATAAAGGGCTAGTTTCCAAGATCTATAAAGAACTTATTAAACTCAACACCAAAGAAAGAAACAATCCAATCATGAAATGGGCAAAAGACATGAAGAGAAATCTCACAGAGGAAGACATAGACATGGCCAACATGCACATGAGAAAATGCTCTGCATCACCTGCCATCAGGGAAATACAAATCAAAACCACAATGAGATACCACCTCACACCAGTGAGAATGGGGAAAATTAACAAGGCAGGAAACCACAAATGTTGGAGAGGATGTGGAGAAAAGGGAACCCTCTTACACTGTTGGTGGGAATGTGAACTGGTGCAGCCACTCTGGAAAACTGTGTGGAGGTTCCTCAAAGTGTTAAAAATAGACCTGCCCTACGACCCAGCAATTGCACTGCTGGGGATTTACCCCAAAGATTCAGATGCAATGAAACGCCGGGACACCTGCACCCCGATGTTTCTAGCAGCAATGGCCACGATAGCCAAACTGTGGAAGGAGCCTCGGTGTCCATCGAAACATGAGTGGATAAAGAAGATGTGGTCTATGTATACAATGGAATATTCCTCAGCCATTAGAAACGACAAATACCCACCATTTGATTCAACGTGGATGGAACTGGAGGGTATTATGCTGAATGAAGTAAGTCAATCGGAGAAGGACCAACAGTGTATGTTCTCATTCATTTGGGGAATAGAAATAATAGTGAAAGGGAATATAAGGGAAGGGAGAAGAAATGTGTGGGAAATATCAGAAAGGGAGACAGAACATAAAGACTACTAACTCTGGGAAACGAACTAGGGGTGGTGGAAGGGGAGGAGGGCAGGGGGTGGGGGTGAATGGGTGACGGGAACTGAGGGGGGCACTTGACGGGATGAGCACTGGGTGTTATTCTGTATGTTGGTAAATTGAACACCAATAAAAAATAAATTTATTTAAAAAATAAACTAGTTTCATGTTTTATATGAAAAAAAAGAAATTGATCAAGATAAAAAGGAAAGTATATTGCAGAAAAGCTTTATAATGGCTTTTAAATATGCGTACTGTCAGAGCCCAGAGCTTCTGACATACAGAAATGTATAGGTTCACTTGCTTAGTCCTGTAGGCTGAGGAAGTGAATGGGAGATGGCGACTTCTGACATTCGGTACATGGGAATTGAGTATTAATTTATTGTGGAGTTTTTCTAGGGGTAGGAAAGAGAAATTAATTTTGAGTAGGTACTATCAGATACTATTAGGCTTTTTTTTTTTTTTATGATAGTCACAGAGAGAGAGAGAGAGGCAGAGACATAGGCAGAGGGAGAAGCAGGCTCCATGCACCAGGAGCCCGACGTGGGATTCGATCCCGGGTCTCCAGGATCGCGCCCTGGGCCAAAGGCAGGCGCCAAACCGCTGCGCCTCCCAGGGATCCCCTATTAGGCTTTTAAAATATTATCTAATCCATATATATTCACATAAATATGTATCTATCAATATTCATGCTGGGTTTTTATTCAAAAACTGTAAAGTTTAAATAACCCCTATGTTCATCTACTGGTGGATGGATAAGCTAAAATGTGATATGTCAATACGATGAAAGAGTCTACATCCATGTAGAGGAAGGAAGTGCTGATGTGTGCTACAACGTGGATAGCCTTTGAATACATTCTGATAAACAAAGAAGCCAGACCCCAAAGGCTGGGTATTGTATAATTCCATCCATTTGAAATCTCTAGAATATGAAAATCCACAGATGCTTTAAAAGGCAGATTAACTGTTGCTTACGGACACAGGGAGAGATGTGTTGGGAATTGCAAGGATTCTCCTTTGGGGTGATGGAAATGTACTGGAATTAGACAGAGGTAAGTATTGTACAACATTGAGAATGAACTAGAAACCAGTGAATCATAGACTTTAAAGTGTTTAAAATGGTGAATCTTAGGTTATGTGAATTTTCTTAAAATAGTGGAATATTATGAACTAATGCAATATCCAATATAATGCTGTAAGGGTATTTTAAAGATAACTTTTAACATGAGAAAACCTGATGGCAGATAATTTAAATAATTTGTTCTTGAGCACTTCAAGGAAACAAAGTGCTGATTCCAAGCTATTTTACTCCCTTTATACCACAATGCTTCACTAGATGAATTTTAAACAGTTTCCTAGTAAATGGGTCAGTCAATAATATATGACAAAGGTAACTTTAAATATGTCCTTCCTCTATTTTCCATCAATATTTTCATAATCCATATTTACTTGAAATTGCCAAAGAATTCCTCCAGTTGGCTTCCATTGTGTTTTCTATTACTGCGTTTCAAGGTCCTCCAGGACAGGTTATCTGATAGATCTCTCTTTAAATTTCCCAAAGTACATACTCAAGGCACACTACAGTACATATTTCTTATATGAAATAATGCTACTTTTTATCGATACACATTATTTTATTTTAAGGGTTTAATGATTCCCCTCCTTAACTGACTTCCTTTCACAGGATTTATATGACTCATGTTTTTTAAAAATATTTTTGTTTTATTTACCATAATCAAACGTTTCGAGATTTCAAACATTAGTTTTTAATTTTCAGAACTCTTTCATAACTAAAAGTGACTCATGTCATCCGAACTTAGACCTATGTTTCTTTTTCTTAATGTAGTAAATCCATTTGCAACCAAACACACACACAAGTGGGTTTTGTTTGTTTGTTTGTTTTTGTTTTTGTTTTTTGCTCAGAGCCTCTCACTTCCAGATTCAGAAGATTCACTTGACCTTGGAAATGTGTTCTTTCTCCTGTTTAGCTCTTTGTAGAATAGGATAACATTGAGTTCCCAGGAAGCGATGGTAATGTCAAAAATTACAGCCTCATAAAAGCTTTAATTCTCACCATAAAAATAATATATAAAGTAGAGAACTATGAGGGTGCCTCGCATATTGCAATGTCAGGTTTAGGAGCACTACTATAAAATTTATAATACCTATCTATTTGATAGTGGGTAAGAGCGCAAGCAAGTGTTGCTTAAATATAGCTAGGTTATAAACAAGTGAATGCTTTGGGGAGAGAGAGTTTGGGGCATGTTTTGTGGTACAAATGAATGTTAAAGACCTGATGTTCAAAGACCCTGCTTCTTTAAGATGCCTCTCTAAAAATTAACATTTATCATTAAACCATAATGAGTCAAAATTATAAAATACGGCATTGTGTATGGATATAGGGAGGAGCGCGGAGCTGTGATTAACTAAAGATGTGAAGAAGAAAGATAGAAAAATGATTCTACTGAAAACACAGTTGAATTAGCATAAACAGAAATGGACCGAGCCAAGAGCCATCTGTAAATTCAGTGCACCACACACCAGGTGAGGCAGGATTAGCTCTGCCTGGCCAACAATCGGCCTCACATCCCAGGTTGTTTACAAGATCCTGATCCACTAGGATCCCTTCTCTACATCCCAATTCTAGCTGGAAGAGACTCTGTCTTCAAATTCTATCTGTGCATTTTTAAAAAGATTTTATTTATTTATTCATGAGACACACAGAGAGAAAGAGGCAGAGACACAGGCAGAGGGAGAAGCAGGCTCCCTGCTTGGAGCCCCACGTGGGACTCGATCCCAGGACCCCGGAATTACATCCTGAGCCAAAAAGCAGACGCTCAACCACTGAGCCACCCAGGTGCCTCTGTCTGTGAATTTTTGGAACACCAGACCAGGGTTTGAAAGTGCATGATGGCAAACAGGCAGGCTGGGCGGTCCCTGGTGCCTTCGTGTGGGCACCTGTCCCCAACGTGGGGAGAATGACCGCTTCCTTGTAGTCCATTCAGCAGCAATGATTGGACTGGCGCTTTATCGACAGGCATCTTTGATGGTTTTTTTTTTTATATTTTGTGTTTTTTTAAAATACTTTTGCTATTTTTAAACAATCTGTTTTGGACAGGATAATTATAAAAGCGTACTGTTTTGTTTTGGGGTGGGAATTGTCTGCTACTTGTGAGTTTTCCTTTCATACCCGCATCATTTTGCTTTCTGCAATGAAATACTTCACTAGGAGAAATTTTCTTTTTATTCTGCCTATCTTCTATTCTCTCTACTATTTTGAGACTGTTTTCCTCAACTAATGTTCCTATTCATGTTATCTGCGCCCCAGCTCCCAGTGCCGCCTCTGCGGCGGTTCAGGTACCTCAGGGAACTGACCATAAAAAACTCTTTAATATTCCACAGGTGGGTGTCACTGCAAAAGCCAAAGAAAAATCCCAAACTAATTTTTCTTATTTGGGTTTTATTAGGGGAAAAACAAAGACAAAAAAACCTATGACCCAATCTAGTCAAAGAAACTTCTGGAAATTTTCTGAATATTTTGGGAAAAGCTTTCTTCATTCTTGTGAGAGGACCTCTTTATCTCTCCTTGTGTTCACAAACATGAGGGCTTGCGTTTCAGTTGGCTTCTGTAGGCCATCCCTCAACAAGCATGGGGACTAGGTTAAGATGAAGTCACCCATGTGGATGCAGAGCAAAATAAATCTGGAACCAAGATGACTTCATTAAGCCACTGAATCGATAAAACCCAGTCTTGTCTTTAGAGCTGTATATCCTCATAAAAATTAATTATTTTTCATCCTTTCAAAGCCAGTTTGAATCTGATTCTCTGTCCCATACTCCAAGAGCATATGGTCTGACATACACATGTTCATATTTATCTTATATCTTAATAAATCTTACATGTTCTGTAACATTAAATAGTTAAAACATTATACCTAATTACTTGGATGATCAGATTTTTTTTTTTTTATTTTAGAGCATCTGGTTGGCTCTTGTTCTTCACAGCCAGTCTCTGGGCTTTTTCTCAGCATGTTTTGCCCTGTTAACCACTGTACACTGGAGAACTAGCTGCTTTTTTTGCCATGTTATATTCTTCCAGAGTGTGGTATCCTAGCGCTCACCATCTTGAGCCTTACCACGGTCCCACTGATTTAATATTTAATGTCACAAACAATTTTTTTTAGTATATTCTATCACTGGGTTTAGCACAACATACTGAATGAATAGATGATCTTGTCTTCCAGGAGTTTGCAGTCTGATGAAAGATGATGCTATCATGGCTTCACGGCATTGTTGGAAGGCATACCACTTACTCTTCCTCAGAATACCACAGAAACGAAACAGTGTGAAATGAAAGCAAAAATGAAAAAGAAAATCTTACAGTAAAATAAGCCAAGTATATTAACTGTAAATTTCATCCTCTGCAAAGAAACAGATAAATGATGGCTTTCCCAGTCTATCAAAATTATGGAGAGTTAGAGCCTCTTCTGGCAGAGCTGAGGATTCATAGGAACATCATTCGCTTCACAGAACTGGGCATTGGAGAAGCCCTTCTCCCCGTGCACCTGGGTGCAGGTTTAATATGCTGCTGAGTTCTTGTTTTGCCCTGGAAGGCAGTCACGAAATACATGCCATCGCGAACACCTGCTCTCTAGCCATATGAATATTTTTGAACACTGCAAAAAATAAGCAGAGAGTAGGTGCAGATACAATTATTGCTACAGATTTGTAATTTTTGAAGGAAAATTGCAGCTTTCATTACTGCTATCTAAATTTAGACGAATGAGAGCAAAATCAGCAAAGTAAGTTTTTGATGTATATATGTATAAATTAAGACTTTGCATCAGAATCCAGGTTCGCCAGTATTATCCCCTTTTTTAAAAAAATCTTAATACGAATATTTTAGAAGATGGAGATTAAAGAGTAAGTTCTAAAATTACACACATTATGTTTTGTTCTTCTGATGTAGTTTATTTAGCCATTTTGTATCTGAGAAGTGAACATAACACTGAACAAGGGAATACTGGAGTAATAACCCCTTCCTTTAAGTGGGATTATTCTTACACGATGTGAAGAAGCCAATGAAAGCTATAGAAACTTCCCACAGGAAAAAAAATAGGCATAGCAAGTCTTGCATACAATTTTAGGGCATTATGGATTATGTCTAACTATTTAATACTTGATATGTTAAACAGCTTTCCCTCCCTCAAAACAGTAAATAAAAGGAAAGATATACTATGGAAAAAAAAAGATCCAAAGGTAAATGTAATTGAAGAACTATCTTATTAGCATCTTCTAGCAAATAAAACATTCCTAAAGAACAGAAATTTTTCTTATACCTGATCAAACACTTACTTGTAGTACATTCAAGTTTTCATTCCATTATATGTATATATAGAAAAATTCAGCAAATAATACACTTTTTCATAAACTTTAAGGTATTTAAGGTGTCATCTCTGTGTATGTAAATATATTTGATTGTATTTAGGATCCAAATATAGTGGCTTCATGAAAAACATGTCTCCTCCTTGCATTCCAGGAAGCCTATATGTTGGCATTCCAGAACTGGCCTCATGACTCTACCTCATGAATACCTCAGGATCTTGCTTCTGCTCGTCATCTTTGCCAAGAGACTCCCATCTCACAGCCTCCTTGTGGTCACAACACAAGTGCCTCTGGTCTGCACTGAAGGCAGGAAAGAAAATAAGAAAAAGACCTGCTTCTGCGGAAAGCAGACTCCCTAGCAGAACTATGTCACTAGGACAAACCCAAAGCCTGGAAACATATTCTTGTAGGTAAGCATATTGCTGCCCCACGTGAGCAGATGATTCTGCTAGGAGAGACGACAGTAAGGGTGGATATTTAAGCAACTGGCAGTTTCTGTAATAACTGCTAATATTTTCATTCTTCTTCTTCAGTCACTTTTTAGGTACTTCTTTGGAATATATGCTATCTAGATATGAATCACTGTGCATTCTGAATTTCAAGTCTTAAAAAATGTGGGAGTTTCCTGAATTTAAAATAACAAGAGAATAATTTAGGTATAAAAGTTATGAAGGAATTGTAAAGAAAATAAACCTAATTCAAGTGAAAGTGGGAGAATTAATTAGAAGGTATTCATTCCAAGTAGTGTTCAGTCACAAAGAACGAGGAGATCTGTTTTCCCGGAGGCCATAATAACGTTGCCTGTATTTCTGGTGTGCTTACTATTTGCCAGACCCTGGGACCGAATGTCTTATGTTTTGTTTGGCTCTTGCGACAACTTTACCAGGTAAGTACTACAATTATCCTCACTTTAAGATTAAACAAAAAACAGCCATTCAGAGAAGCCAGGTAATTTTCTCAAGAACGCTCTGATATTAATATGTTTTGCTGAGAATTTAACACAGTTCTCTCCAATGCCAACACCCACACTTTTTACCATAATGTAACACTAATTTATCTATAAGCAAAAATGTGGAAACATGGAACTGCTTTCAAGGGGTTAGGAATTACAAACAGTTCAGTGTTGCTAGAAAATAAGTAGACTCATGAAATCTCTAGAGAAATGTTCAGAGAGGAAGAATAAGTGAGCTCACTTAATAATTTAATTCAGGAGAATCTACTGGAGGATTTATGCAGGGAGATGTCACATAGCAGTGCTTCTCAAGCTTAAATGTATATACAGGTCATCAGAGGAAATTATTAAAATTTAGATTCAAATTCAGGGGTTCTAGAGCGAGGCCTGTTGACCTTATTTCTTTCTAGAGTCCTCCTTCCCAGAGAAACTTGACTGTTGTTAATGCTGCTGACCTTGAGAAGGAAGGTCACTGATCTCTCTGGAAGTACAGCAGAGAGGGTTTTGAGAGACGTATGGGAAGCTCAAGACGTTTGTTGAAGAATAAGACAGCTGGTGGGTGTCTCACCATGTTTGTGGGATGAGGATGAGACAAGATTGCATGCAGGGATCTACAGTGTGTGTAGATTCGAGCTGTGGAAAACAAAGATGAAAGAGGCTTTGACTCCATAGATGAAATTGAGTCTAACTAGAAGTATATGAATTGCACTTTCTTTGCCAGCAATGCTATGGAATGTAGCAATGTCAAAGATTTGAAGAAATCAAATTGACTCAATCCCCCCTTCTCCTGTAGTCTCTTGCTCCTTTGGAAGGTGGTGAGGATTGTGTATGTCCATTCAAAACAAACCCTTCTGATTTATAAGGAACACTTTCCTCATATCAACCGTAAAGTAACACATTTTTACCAATGCTGTTCAGAGTAGACCGTTGCAATAGTTCTAAAGAAAATATACACATAAAAGTTTCAGCTAGGAGATGATAAATATCAGAGCTAACGTGCATGGGCTGAGCAAATTTCTGGCAGGACAAATATAAAGACATTAGTTGTAAACTAGCTTATTGAAGTGCATAATTGGATAATGGCAGAAAAAATGGGAATATCTAAAACAAATCCCATAGCATAATAATTTTTATTTTGTGTAATAATGATGCAGGTAAAATAAAGCAGAAAAACAAGAACAAAAGCTATCTCTTGGCTAGCAGGGGCTATGGTGCTCTTTTTGCTTATGCCAAATTTTTAGAGTTTAATGGAGACAAAAATATAAATGTCTCAAGTAGTGTCTTTTGGCTTCAGTGTACTAATAACTTCTCTTAATTAAAACAGAACCCAGCTAAAAGCAAAATCTGCCTGTTCAACAACATCCATTCATCCGTTCATTCAGAAAATATTAACTGAGTGTCTGCTATTATCAGATACTATGAAGGGATCTGTGGCTTCAGCAGTCAAACAAGCCTGAAAGAGGCCCCTGCTTTCCTGATGCCCATATTTGAGTGTAGAGGGATGGCAAATAAAATTAAAATAAGCAGAAGGATAATTTCAGATAATAGTAAAGAAATAAAGCAGGAACATTGAAAAACAGCTCTGGGGCAAGAATCTAACTTAAATTTGGCAATTTGAAATTGCAGAACTGGAGTTTTGACATGGCCAACTTGATGCTGCAATGCCTATTCAATCTCAAGATGTGATGTCAACTGGGCAGTTACTGTTTAGGGATGTCATACTTAGGCAGATATCTGAGAAACAAATATGCTGATGGCTTTTCTTTCTTTTTTTTAAATTTTTATTTATTTATGATAGTCACACACACACACACACACACACACACACACAGAGAGAGAGAGAGAGAGAGAGAGAGAGAGAGAAGCAGAGACACAGGCAGAGGGAGAAGCAGGCTTCATGCACCGGGAGCCCGACGTGGGATTCGATCCTGGGTCTCCAGGATCGTGCCCTGGGCCAAAGGCAGGTGCCAAACCACTGCGCCACCCAGGGATCCCGCTGATGGCTTTTCGAACCATTGAGGCCAAAGAGTGAGTAAGAAGTCAGCAAAGGAAACTGAAAAGTATGGGCAGTGGAGCAGAGAAACCCCCACCCCCAGAACGCAGCATCATAGAATGAGAGAAGTAGTGATAGAGCATCCCCACTGTTCTTTCCATTAGGCACAAACAGGGAACTGTGCAGCTTTCTTCTGAGAGTTCAGTGATGGGCAAGACAAATAAGTGGTCTCTGAATTTCACTCCTGGAGCAACTAGGAACCCACATTACAAGAGTTTCTCTAGAACCATAGAATGGAATTCCAAGGGAGTGAGTTGCTTGGGCACTATGGATTGAATAAATTAAAACATATTTTTATAGGAGAGTTGGACTATAGAATAAAAGAGAAAGAGAGAAAAACAAGGAACTATTTGGGAAGCAGGGTATATAACTGATTGTGGAGTTTATTCCCCAGATGGAGACAAATAAATCTTAATCACATAAAGGTAACCCTTAGATTATACTTAATGACACAAAATTTTCAGAGTCTTAGAGTTTCCACAAATATCACTATTTTCATCTATCAACAAATTTAGCAATATAAATCAGATCTATGGGTATGAAATTTCTTGACAACAATTACACACAATATTTAATGTGACACCTTTTTTTGGGAGACACTACAAGTATAACACATGATATATATGAATTTTAACAAATTTGTAAATATCTGCTTAAAATGTTGCCACATTTGATTTCTTTCCCAGTCTCTTGCATTTCAATTTCCTTTAGTCTAGAAAAAAATGTTAATTTATTAATTGTTAATATTTCAAAACTACATTTCTGAAAGGATCATTTGCTTAGATGAACAATCTCCCAACTCATGAAACCTAGAAAGACCATTCTAGATAGGTGAAAGCTTTTTTATGTTTTAAAACTCTTTCAAAAGGAAACCCCAAATTCTTATAAAAACCCATTTGAACACAGCCAAATGTGTATTAATATATTTTCTTTAGTTTCTCAGTGCCTCCCTCATAATCAAATAATACAATTATTTTAAAAGTGATGTGGTACAACTGGGTGGCCTCCTTTAAGGTTAGCTAGTTCATACATATCTAAAATAACTTAGTTTCCATTTTTGCTCAAATAAAAGCATCATCTAGACACACAAAATCTTAACTCTTAGAAGTCAACTTTTGATTGTGATTTTATGTTGTTCAACATATACCTTAGGGAAGTTTTTTTTTGGACCAGATATATAGAGCATCCTCACTATTTTTTTCTGGAATCTCTCTAGTATTTTCATGTTTTTGCCAACCACCTTTACCTACTGACTAAGCACAGGTCTCTCAGGGCTATTAATATTTGAACATAAACAATGCTGAGGGAAGGATGCTCTAACGAGAATATTTAAGCATTAGTCAGAAAACAAGGAAGTTACTGGGATAGGACAGCAGAACTATATCTGATTTTGAAACATAGCTATTTTTCGATAGAAAGTGAGTTCTAGAAGTAGTTTCTTGACAGTAAAGAGTAAAAGACATTTTATGTAAATATCATTTATCTTCCTGAAGTCACTATGCATACCAACTATGAGCATATTGTTACACTGTAATTTATAGGATATTTGATGACACTTGATGCCTTTAATAGTCACCCTAAAACATACCAATTACTGGAAAGAGTGTAGGGGGATATTGTTCTTATAAGCCTCTTAAATTTTTTTGTTTTTTAAAGGTAATGTTGGAAGGGCAGATTGTTGGTAGTCTTTCAACTACACAAGATTGGCAAAACAAAGCTCTTTTTCTTTGAAGGTTAGTTTTGCATGATTCAGTCTGCCAAAGGGTCAGTTAAAAATTTAAATACAGTACCCAGATTACTCATGTTTTGCCAGCAGCCTACTTGTTATTACACCCATATTTGAGATGTCTCACTAGCTTCCAATTATCCAATTTGAAAGAACTGCATTCTGCTTTCAATTTTTAATGCCTAACTCCTGTGGATTTCAGCATGAGATCTGTGGGTAGCAAAGTGTCAGAATATACTGACTTTTTAAGAGGGCACTTACAGTTTTATAAGGCAGTAAATGATATAAAGTTTCCGTATGTGGATATTTTACTGCGTGTTACATTATTAAAGGTATACCAGCTTGGTGTTCCATCTCAGAGTTCTGTGGCAGTAAAAGAACATTGTTTGTGGTTTTGCTTTTTTTCCCTTGTGACACAATTTAAACTTCTAACCCTTGAGAAAAATAATCTTGATGTTTCATTTTATGATTAAGAATGAATATTCTAAACTAGATTTTGAATGGCAGGTGAACTAATCCTCTCCTTCAAGACAGCTTATGATCTCAGTTTACATTTTATATACCCAGTTGGTCTTCACTGTTTGGGAGGATTGTAGAAAAGGAATATTTTTATTGTATTCTGAAAGCTATTCCAGTGAAAACCAAAAAAGTAACTGTGAATACACTGATATAATTAAAGATCTAAGTCTATGCTTTTGACTTGTTAATACATCTAGAATATGTTAAAATATATGAGCAGAGGTACATAATAAAATGTATTATTTATAAATTTATAATAGGTTTGTTTCTGGCATTATGGTAAACTCATTAATTAACATAGTGTGAATTCAATAAATAGATCTAATAATATTTTTTTGCCAGGCACATATTAGTAGTCATGGGTGATGCAAAACATTGTGAACAATATCTCTTCTCAGGAAATGGAAGGAAAAAACAAACATATAAGAACTATAATAAAAGTCATTAATTTACTATATAAGAGAAATACGAATAAAGTTCTAAGAGAAGTTCCTTCTTGTTGATGTTGGGGAGGAAACAGTTTTTCCTACTGTTTAAGATTCTCCTACTGGTCTGAAAATTCCATTGACATGGGACAGATTAACAGAAGAAAATCAAATTTCATTCTGCATGCGTGAAAAACATGACGGATTCTTCAGATAGTCAAGAAAAATGAGGTATATAATGTTATTCTGGACTAAGGAGAAAGGGATAGGGCTGTGGGGCTTCAAAGTGGAGGAAAGATATTCACAAGAAGAGTGAAAAGAGTAAATGTTTGATACACAAATGCTTGCTAGGCCATCTAGAGACAATGGGACATGGAGAGCACTGTGATGAACCAAGCCTTGCAACACTTCCTGTCTACTACACTTCCTGTCTACTACACTTCCCTGTCTACTACACTTAGTTCATATTGTACTATAGCTATCTGTGGTGATAGTTCCCTTTTTGGAGCAGGTTCTATTTAGATTCTTTCAGGCAGTTAGGGTGAATGTCAAAGGTTCTTCCTAAGCCTTCTACCTCTCAAAAGCAATCAGCCTCAAACAATCCACATGCCAAAGAGACACACTGTGGGGTGGCCAAAACCATTCTCTCACTAAGGATATTTGAAGATAACATCACAAGAGAAAGGCATGAAATGGGAGAACATGGGATACTTCAGCAGAGTAAAGGGTAATCCATATGTAGCATTTTACTCTGTGTGTGAAAGGAAGCAGCAAGAAGTAAGCCTGAAAGGGCAGGGTGGGAAGGGATTCTGGACTGTTTTGTAAAACTGACAATAGAAAGAAACTCTGTAAGTAACAGGAATCCATTAACTGGTCTTAAGTCTAATTTTATCAGTGTTTAGGAATATTAATTCCAATTATGGGTAAAATGAATTTAAAGGGATTATAATAAAAAGGGTTAAAGATCCGATACAGATAGTTTCATATGGTTTAATTTGGGCAAAATGATGGTGTGAAAAGAGTTGAATGAACAGTGGTAAAGACTTGAAACAGAACATGGTCAAAAACGGCAGACCTTGAAATCCAAGTACCGGTGTACAGTAAGGAAGAAAAAAAATAAATATCCCAAATCATTGAGAGTGATGAGAGAGTCAACAGAATGAGAAATTTAACAGAAGAAAAAGTAGATATAGAGGAATAATCAAAAATGATTTTGCATGTTATTATTAAGGCCTTGGTAGACTATCCATATAGTGATGAATAACAGGCACTGTGAAAGCCTGGCCTGAATTTTGGGAAATGTTCTGAGTTGGAATATATTAGGTAATATGAAGAAGGCAAAGGTTGAAGTCACACAAATGGATGAAACTAATAAAAGTAAGTGTACAGAAATTAAAAGTAAATGAACAAATGCAAGATATCCTCACTAGCTTGCTAGTGCCCACCCCCATGTGAATAATAACTATGGCAGACCCTTTTCAGGTGGCCATGATCCACACCTCTGAGTATTCTTGTCTCTCTGTGATTTCTTCCTCTTGAGTATGGGGGGACTTATATATAACTCAACAGTATCTTCCTCTTTTTTGGTGAAATATGCTTTTTTGTAGCTGTGGAAATAATGTAGCATATGCTATGGATTAATGTACCAATATCTATGTGGAGAAATAAAATCTTCAGTGATTTTTCAGGAGATTTCATGTTTTTACCCACCTATTTCATCATGTTTTTAAAATCAAATTAGAAAAGCAAAAGGAATACAGATAAACCTACATCTTGACCCTTGGACCTGATTGAGAGACTTTTCTCTCTCTTAGCCTTGGCTGCCAGCAGTCATCAGTCCTGCAAATCTCAATGCCAAATAACTTTCTTCTTCTCCACTTATAATGCTTAAATTCAAGCCCATATTTATTACTTGAGGAATTTCAATAGTTTCAAATTAACATCCTTGCCTCCAATCTTGTCCCTCACATTATGATCTCTTCACTATTTGCAAAAACTATCTTACTAAAATGCTGATCATAAAAAACCTCCAGGAGTCAAAGGTTTATCTGTTTTTTTGTCATTATCAATTTCCCAGCACTCAGCACGATGCATTATAAATATGAATAAAAAAGCTATTGAATGAATTATGTTGTTTCTTTTGCTTAAATATTTGAAATGATTCTCAAATGAATAATCTCTAAGCGTTGGCCCTCATAGAGAAGGTCCTTTATGATCTGGTCAGTATCAGCATTCTATCTGATTTTAGTGTCATTCACTTTGTCCCTCCACCTTTCATCAAGCCATAGAACACATAGAAGACATAGAAGTATTTGTAATTTCACCCTCACATCATCAGGGTCACAATTCCTCAGTTTGGTTCAGGAAACGGTATGCTTATTTCTTTATTGATTATCTAGAAACATAATACCAGCCCATATTTCAACATCAGGAGTTAAGGTTTGTTTGTTTTTCTTCCTAAACCCTTAGCTAACTCACCCTGGGAAAGTAAAATTAAGCATCAGTTACTATTATGCCACAGTCCACATCTTTATCATCTATGATAGCCCTAGCAATATTTTACTGCATTTGTTTGTGTGCATACCTCTTTATGTTTCATGCTAAAGCACCTTGATTGCAGAAACCATGTTTTGTTAATTTGCAAACCTCTGGTGTCTAATATAATACTTGACACAGATGAAGATAAGCACTCGTGAGATGCTCTATGAAAATTCCACAACTGCTGTACAGATGGCTATGACTTTGCTGGTTACCCCCTGTGACACTGGAGACATTTCCTAACCACTTTGTGACTCACTCTGCCAAATCTATTATAAGGATATTAATAGCACTTCATTCAAAAATTTCTTGTGAAGATTAAAAAAGACAGTGCTTGGTACCTGACATGGAGTAAGAACTCAACATGTGATACATGCTATTTTGTTTTTGTTTTTGTTTTGTTTTTTTTTTTAGAAAATTACAGATTTGGTCTGATTCTTATTTGTAAATTAAGGGTAACAATACCTACACCTCAGAGAATGTTGGTGTAAATATAAAGAAAAATATTCTGAAATGGCAATTCACACGTTTGTAAGTATTTGTAAACACATTTGTTAAGTATTTTATTTTGAAACAAAATGAAATGTCTAAGCAAAAACGTTAGTATTTTCATGATAAATTGAATAGTGTCAGAAGGAAGGATCTTGAAGTGGAGTGTGCCCAGAAAATATGACTTGTGTGCAAGAAAGTCAGGACCAAGGACAGGGAGAGGAGTCTGTGACAAAATCAAAAGTACTGATTAAGGCCTGTTTATGCTGACTTGAGTAGGGGACACACTTGTAGTGTACATGGTGGTTCTCTCTGAATATTTAAATGATTAAAGAGAAGACATACTGAATGAAGTTTATGACAGTTTTGGACTACAGAGTGGAAATTGTTGGAAGACTCATTTGAGCTCAATTGAAGGAAGAATTTTCTAAAAATTTGATTTATCTGCAAAAGGAATCTGCTTCTTCATATGGAAGTAACAGTTTAAAAGCACATGCTGAATGCACAAGTGTTTGGGATGCCAGGGTGTTATTCTGTGAAACAAATTCTAGTTGGCCAAATGAACTCTAAAACTCCCTTCAGGGACACCTGGGTGGCTTAGTGGTTAAGCGTCTGCCTTCTGGCTCAGGGTGTGATCCTGGAATCTTGGGATCGAGTCCCATATCGGGCTCCCTGCATGGAGCCCGCTTCTCCCTCTGCCTGTGTCTCTGCCTCTCTCTCTGTGTGTCTCATGAATAAATAAATAAAATCTTAAAAAATAAAATAAAATTCCCTTCAATTTTGATATTTTGTTATGTCATTTTGCTCTTTTTATTGCACTTACTTTTCAGTCTAATCTAAATCATAAACCAATTGTTTCCATTTTCTTACTAATATACAGTAATTAGAATTAGGTACTTGCAATGTCTTCTCTTCACCTGTCACTGTATATGTGACAACCAACATGACTAATTTTATTAGAGAAAAAAAAATTGAGGCCATCCCAGTTTTAGAACATCTGGCTTTGAAGTTCCTTTAAGCATGTTGATTTTTTTCTCCTCTTTCAGAAGCAATGCCCATCAAAAGGAGCCTGCTTTTTTTTTTTAAAGCTTTTAAATGAGTTTTGTAATTATTATTTTCATGAATGATTAATTTCCAGCATAGGAAAATTAAGAGGATGCAAATAAGCCTATGGAATTGACTAAAACAAAATGTTGCTTGGTGAAGCAGCAGATGTTGACTAGTTCACAGCATCCCTGATCCTGGTTGTGAGGTTGCGCCAGGTCTGTGATGACAACTGAAGCACATATTTTTCAAGCCCCATTGAGACATTTGATCAATGTTCAAGTGGCAGATGAGCCTCGTTATTACAGTGTCCGGCAGGTGTAGGCATTCAGAAGGGGGCTGTCATTAAAGTATTTTGTATGTATCTGCTAATTATATTGCTCAGTTCCAAACAGCAGCACTGACGTCCCTGTCGCATTTGTCATCCATGCAACAGGTAGCAGGGATACAATGAAAAATAAAATACTGTCTTCACGGTCATGTGGAGTTGTGCCGGAATTCTGGGAAAGGTATGATAAGAAAATCCATCCTTCCAAAATGCCATTAGGAAAAAACAAGGTGAATCAAACAGGAAGGTCACATGAAAGCTATATTTAAGTGTGTGTGTGTGTGTGTGTGTGTGTGCATGCACTTTAATCTGTACTTTTTAAATTGGCCCTTGATGTTATATATATGCTTTATTCATTGCTTAAATTAGTAATAATACGGGCCTGGGTGGCTCAGTGAGATAAGCGTCTGCCTTGGGCTTGGATCATGATCCCAGGACCCTGGGATCGAGCCCCACATCTGGCTTCCTGCTCAGTGGTGAGTCTGCTTCTCCCTCTCTCTCTGCCACTCTCCCTTTCTCTTTCTTGCTCTCTCTCAAATAAATAAAATATTTAAAAAGAAAAATTAATAACAATATTATTTATTATATGTAATACATATATTATTACATGTATTACATTATTAATTTACAAAACATGTACATATGCTATTTTATTTAATACTTAAAAGGGACAGTACGTGTAAGTCCATGAATTTGAAACTAAGTTTAAATGATATGTCCAGAGACAGAGCCACAAAGGGTAGATCCAGAATTTCATTTGCAACTTTTATTTCTAAATTTCCAGCCACTCTCTGCCTACCCACATTGCATCTTGTTTGGGCTTGTTACCCAAAGTTTAAATTGAAGTAAATGAATAGAAAACATTAAAGAAGAAATAGAGCAATATAAAGCTTTGCAAGATGTAATTGGATTTGCCCTGTGCACATCATCAATAGTCAATTTGTTTTATTAGTTCTGAAATGTGCTCTGCAATCAGTTTTATGAACCACTCTATTGGCTTTTAGATACAACAACAGAGTCAAATGTCCAAACAGCTATCAGCAACATAACTTCAAATTTTAGATCATTTCCCCTTCAACATTTCTTTCTGACCTGCCTCAGCTAGTTATATTATGGAATCAAAAAGAAATGAAAAAGTGCATTTTGAAAAATTCTTAAACTATAAAACAGCTAGAATGTAATACTTCTTAAAATTCTGACTTCCAAAGAAGTCAAAATATTTGACTGATCAAAATATTTACGAAGATCACTGTGTTTAAAAAATAGGATTTTAAACATCAACATTTCACATAGTAAAAAAGTGATTTTGATATCTTCAGGTTTTAGATATTTTTGTAAACCTAATTGTAGAAATTAAAGATATATATATATTTTTACTTTCCACATCAGAATCTAAATTAGATCACAATTCTATATCCATAGGCACCCAATTTATTTACTTTTTCTGTGTTAAGCTTGTTTAAATTACAACTTTTTAAATTCAACTGAGAAATAAACTGAGCATGTGATAATTATTGTCTTTTATATTTTATTACTTTATTATTTTAATCCATATTGTTAAAGGACAATGGGTTTGAGAAATTAGCCCATTGTCCTCCAAGGAAAATAGATGTTGACTCTTTCACTTGTCCCTTTTTGATCCTTCTTCCCCACTGTAGCCAGAGTGATCTTCCTAAAATGCAGATCTGTTCATTTAGCCACCAGCTCACAATCCTTCAATAGCTACTTAAAAGATGGTATAAATTCCAATGTCTTAGCTCTTTACTGTCTGACCTACTTTTGTTGTTTCAAATACAACTGCTGCCATTTAACCTGATGTAGATTTGGCCCTTCCTGGCTAACTCAGTCCAAATAGCATGTGACTCTTGATCTTGGGATCGTGAGTTCAAGCCCCACACTGGGTGTAGAGATTACTAGATTGCTATTCCTTAGCGGTTCATTCTCAATTCCTATACTGTATCCTTCCTGGAGTACTAGAGTTATAGAATTATTTTGTGGAATCTGGTTGCCTTCAAAATACTACATTTCCCAACATCCTTTGAGGTTAAGCATAGCTTTGCGGTTAGATTCTAGACAACTGATATGTCTAATGTCATGTGGCATCCTTTTGAAACTCTCCTGAAGTGACAGTTGGCATGCATTCTCCATCCCTCTATTTCATCCTTACCTCCTTACTGCTTTCTAGAATAGAGAGGGGCCAAGGTCATCAGGAATTTGTGGTGCGGAACCCACAGCAGCCCTGAATCACCAACTTTCAAAATCAATTTAATAGAGAGAAGAATGTCCTTCTATCTTGTTTAAATCACTATAATATTTAGGTCACTTGCTGCAGAACCTAATTCTAACCATATATCGTTTTTCAAGATCAAGCTCAATTTTAACACTATGAGAACTAATAATATTAGATTGAGCTACATACAATTACAATTTCTGTGGGTCAAAAGCATCAAATATCTGTAATTTCATATGGTTCAATTTAATAGTGCTAATAGCAGTATTTTCCACTGTATCTTGTATAATCCTGTAACCCTTATATCTCTCTCAATTATATCATATCATATTTAGTATTGTAATTATTTCTTTACATTCCTATCTCTGAAACAATCATGAGTGCTTTAAGAGAAAACACTAGACTTAGTCTCAAATTCTCAAACTAAAGCATAATTTCTAGTTCTTAATAAGTACTTTTTCATGGGAGGAGTGGATCAAATATAGTATTTCTATGTTGCACTCATAACTTTTTAAATTGTAAGTCTTTTGATATCAATTTCTATATATTTTCACAGCTTATTGAATTTCCAAATATACCATTTACTGATTATTTCCTCACTGAAAAGTGACTGTGGTTTGGGAAAAGATGAATGGTGTTTCCTTGTGGTTCATTGTGCCTTTAAGAAGTATTCAAAGACTTTCAAAAAGAATCTATGTGAGTCCACTTCTTCTCAACCAGTAGCTCAAGGCTCTTTGTTTCTGTAAGCCTTAAGTTTTTGGCAAGTTAATTTATTTGCCAATAAGGTCTGGAGTTAGAGAAAGTGATCCAGACTTTCCATATGGAAGAAGTTAATCCATTACACATAACTAATGTTATCTAAGGCATTAGAGCTTAACTCTCTCCTGAAACTACTGTTGAGAAAGACTGTCCTCAACTATTGAGAAACAGCTAAATATAGTTATTAAGTTATAATTATTTTCCTAGCTCTCGGTAAGGCTTTAATTTTTATATAAATTATGTTTTACTTCTCCATGAAGAACAATATTCCATGTTCCATCTTTTACCTGCATCTAGCCAGACTACATGAGACCTAGAAAGGTATAGCTACAGTTTTAAAAATGTTGAAACAATAATTTAATAGTATCAACCTTCATGTATTAAGCTGCAGAGAAATACAGACATGAATTTGCTGATGAACACAATGCCATCTTATGATGCCCAGTGCATAATTCAACATTGAGCTGCAAGTAGCAATTGGCTTTTGGATGTCTCCTTTTCAATAGAATGTTGCATTTTCAAGAAGACACATGTGAGCCTTTTCTGCTGACCCTTTCCACTGTACATCAGGTAACTGCCTTAGTTTATATAAAAATAGATACATGCATCGATTTGGACAACCTGCAGAGAGATCTTCCAAGGGGTTGTTTTTAATAACCATCCTATCCATTCTGTGTAAGTCCTTTGCTCTTTTGGCTGATTGGCAACATATGGGAATACTCCAGTGTTAAACAGAACCTTTAGCTGTTAAGAGTCTTTCACTGAACCACCCATAATCAAATCCACCAGGACAAAGAGAGAGATCTTTCCCTACAAGCTAATTGTCGCTTGTGTGTTTCAAATCTCTGTAACAGTCATCATTCTTGCCCTCTCTTAACATTATAGGTAGTGAATACTTCTTCATCCTTTCTCATCCAATACACATAGCTCTAATCTGTTGGATAAAATGCACAAAATACACTTTTTAGAAGTCTCAAAAAAAAAACATTTTAAAACTTGGTAAAAAATGTATTGCTTGCAGAAATTTGTTGTAAGCGGATCTAAATGACAATTAATATCTTAAATTCCTATTTTTCAAAACTCATTTCATTTGATTCCACAGTTGTCCTTTCCATGTGTAAGATCTGAAGCTATTTTCTTCCTAGGCTTTGGCTCTTTTATGTGTGTCCTCAAAACTCACAACTAGTAATTCTTTCTTTCTCAACTACTTCTTAAATTATAGTCTTCTGTTTGTTCGTTTCTTTGTTTTAAACAAACTGTAGTTGTTTGAGGCATTGGTAGAAGACCCAATCAGAAGCATTTGATTCAGCTACAGTGAAAAGAGGCCTTTGCTGACAATGTGAGACCAGAATACTAGGTGTTGTTTACTGGTTGCTATAAAAATAAACAAACAAAAACCCCTCCCCTAATTATTTCAGGTAAAACAACAACTTTTTTTCATGTTTTGTTCTCCTGATTCTATTTCACTGTGGTAAGAAAATATTATTTGTACTATTTCTTTTTTGAAAGGTATTCCAGGTTTTTGTGTGTGTGTGTGTGGTCTAAATTATGGTAATTTTTATGAATATTTCTTTAATATTTAAAAAGAATGTTCAGAAATTGTTACAAATCTAGAATAGGCTATTTTATTCATTATATAATTTAAATCCACATCCATTCTGTGTTTTAAATCTTGAGTCAATATTATTGAAATATTCAATTTTTAGGGTGTTTTATTTATTTCACTTCCAACAATCTTTTTTGTCCTAAAAAAGTTGTTGCTATGCTATTGTATAACATAAATATTTATAATTCATGCCTTTCTGAGATCTGAGATTCATACCCTTTAGCTTTAGGAAAGTTCTTTACACTCGTTGGTCTGATTTCTGGCCAGTTCTTTTACTTGGGTTTGTCTAGCATATCTTTGTCTATTACTTTTAAAGGAAATGTCATTATCCTTCTCCTTGTCCTCAGGCATGCTCGTTTCTTCCATATCCCATCATGTTAGGTTATGCTTTGTGGACAATCTGATTTTTTTTTTCTCTTAAATTAGTTAATCCTACTTATTTCATTGATATGTTTAAAGATTGTTTCAGGGACGCCTGGGTGGCTCAGAGGTTAGGCGCGTCTGTCTTTGGCTCAGGGCGGATCCTGGAGTACTGGGATCTAGTCCCACATTGGGCTCCCTGCATGGAACCTGCCTCTCCCTATGCCTATGTCTCTGTCTTTCTCTTTCTATGTCTCTCATGAATAAATAAATAAATTTTTTTAAAAGATTGGCAATATTTTGTTATATGTATAAATATATATGTATATACATAAATATTCATGTGCACTTTATTTGTGTGTGCACACACCCCTAAATATACAAAGACTGGCAGCCTCACTGAGTGAAGGAAATGGAGCTCAGTATTCAGGACTAAAGTAGAATGTGGGGACAAGGTGCTAGAAAGAAAATAATCATTGGAAAAGTGTTTCCCAATTCTCCATGGACATTCATCCTTGAATTCTTGGCTTATTGCTGTCATGAAGATTCAAGGCAGGACTCTGAGAGCCTAGTCAGGAATGGCTTCTAAGAATGTGAAAGCTCAAATGATACTTCAGAGTCTACAAAGTGTTGAAGAAATAATAGCCAGGATTTTTCTATATTTAATGAAAGACATCATCTCACAGAAACACGAAATTCAGTAGGGCATGTAAAGAAAATGATCTCCAGGTTTTGTTTACCTATTTGGGGGGGGGGTGTTTGTTTGGTTTTGGTTTTTCACTTACAGTATTATTTTTATGATCATGATAACATATACCTATATTTCTTTTTCCCACAGTTCATGTTTGGCTTTTGAAAGTGTGCTCTACTTTTCCATTTTCTGAAATAATTTATACATGATTGAAATTAAGTCTATTTCTCACTTTATTCTTCCTTTCTCTTAATTTTCATATTAATATCTTTACATACTGTATGTATTTTCTTTAAATTTACACATTCTCAGTTTTTAAAATGTAGACTTAATTTCTAGTTTGGTATTTTACAGCTTTCATTTCTAGATATTTTACTTTGTTCTTAAATCCAGTTGATCAAAAGTTTCATAACTACAATGACTACTCCTATTACTTTTAACATATTAAGTTCACAATTACTCATGATCTTTGATAAATATGTCTTAGGTCTTTGCAGGTCTAATTACTAACTTTTTATTTCATTATTGAGAGTCAACTCAGAGAAGCAGAACCACCAGAAATTGTATAGAATAAGAGGTTCATAATAGCAATTTGGCACTTTGAAATTGCAGTACCTGGTAAAGTACACTGAGTTCAGCTGTTAGTCTTCTGATTTTGATGCTGAGCCTGATGTCACAGAACAGGTGGCTAAGAGAGAGAGAGAGAGAGAAAATAGATGAACCTGAATGAGGAAGAGCAGGGAAAATTAGAATCCTCACTGGCCTATCCCCAATTCCTAATGTCTGTCCCTTCTGTTTTCAATGACCTATAATAAGGAATTGGCTCTGTTTTCTTAAAAACTCATTGGCATCTTGCCAGGATTTGAGAGACAGAGTGAGGGAAGGACAGAAAGAAGGAGAGAGAGTGAGAGAGATAGACTGAGAGAGAAGCAAACAAAACCCCCCAAACTAAAAGAAGGGATGACATGGGAGTGGAAGCTATGGGATGGGCTGCTGCCTATGCTAACAGAAGTGAGCCTGAAGACAGCCAAACATGAGTAAGACTATGTAATTAATCTTTTGAGAGTAAGCATCTTCTGTTCCACTTTCAAATCTCATGCAAAGCTCTTCTGTGTCCATCACTAACCAAAAGTATAGCGCTATTTCTTTTTATCTAAGTGTCATATTGCAAAGCCATCAGTCATGTATACTTACTCTCATTCATGGAATCTTGTTTACTAGTCCTTTGTGTGTGTGTGTGTGTGTGTTTTTTTTTATGAACCATTGAGACTGGGAGCTTTGTCTTTGAGGCTTCTCTAAAGGCTTGAATTGGTATGCATCTCAGCATTTTTTTGGGCCATAGAGGTAATGATAATTCAGAATTTGAATATTTGGAATTTGAATAATAGATTTTTCCCCATTTTGCTTTTTTATCAAGAGTCAAGGCTAAGACAAATATTTGCACCATATCTCATTTTCTTATTCCTAGCTAGCCACTGAGGGCGCTGTTCCTTAGAGATCCTACTTTAAGGCACACCATCTTCTTTGACCTCTCAATATACTCAGGCTTACTGATACTCCTTCTAAACTCAGCTTGAAAGTGCATTAAAGCACATGCTCTAATATACCAAGGATTAGCAGATATCCCCATCTTGAAACACAGTGCCTTATTATTCTTCTGGATTAGATCCACAAAATCTGTTACTTTCCCAACAGTTATCAATGAATGATTTTAGGTAATCCAAGATTAGCAACATCAAAAAGTCATTTCCACCCAAATGTTAGAACAGCAGAGGGATAGGAAGGATGGTATTACTGATGCCCACGGGCCATTTCTGTCCAGGAAGCATTAGAGACACTAAGATACCAGCTGCTGTCAGTGATACTGCCCAAAGCAGAAAGGGACAGAGGGAATTACCTGCCTTCTTCTTTTCTCCAGTTTTCTAATGGCGCCACCCATTGACCTAACCCAGCCAGAAGCTAGCAGGGCCAGCTGTGTGGGCCTGGATCCTGAACTGTTCTGCCTTCTGCCTTGGAGAGCAGAGCACAGAAAGGTTAAAGAATGAATCTGAAGACAAACAAGCCCAACAGCCTCTCTAGAACCTTACTATTATTTTTCTTGATTTTCAAAAGTATAAGGAATCCAACTACATTTGGAACCAAATCTGTGAAGCAGTAAATTTTACATTCATAACTTTGAAATTTGGTGGGATTATATTCTCTTTACAAAGGAGAAAAAGAAAGCCTGACGTTCAAAAAGGTTAAATATCTTGTCTGAGTTCGTATAGCTAATTAATAATAGTGCGCCTCTCAACTGCACTATATTTGTTTCTTCCTTTTTCTTTCGGTTAACATCACCAAATAACCCAAATTCCAGATGACTGGTATTTAGCCTGGTTGCCACAGAATCTCATTCAAGGTAAACAGGGAGACAAGTTGCACGTGAGACTCCAGTAATAAGTATTAGACGGATCGCGTGTTCTTTTCTCAGCTTTATTTTTGGGATGTCTCTGGGGAGATTCTGAGACCCTAAAGACAAGCAATGTTTGTTGTACAGGTATTTGCATCTACAAATGCCTTTGATCCTGACTACATATGCAAATATCCAAAAGAAGTGAGCAGTGGTTCCTCCTAGTAATTGGGATCCTCCAGGGATTTAATTAAAGCAGAATCCAAGTTCATCTGCCTGCCACATTCTCCAGAGGCTGGTATCTATGCTGAATTGCATAGCAAATCTGCCAGCTATTCCCAGGAAACACTTGGCTGTGGAGAGTTGAATTCTATTCCCAGTGATGTATGTAACGGATGGGAAAAACAGATCAACTTCAGTTGTTATCATGGCTTTCCTGCCTAAGTAAGAGAGCTAGATAGGCTTCCACTCCCTCATTCGTAGACACTGTATACCCTAGACTTCATGCCATGATTATTCTCTTGGACGCAACACCCATTGTAGCATGTAATCATTCACTTGATTGGTCTGATGTAGTCTCATTTGCAAGAAATATGATTAGATCATTTCAAGGGTTCCTTTATATTTTGGAAGCGTGTGATGCTAGGCTAACATGTGCTTCCACTTAGACTTCAGTCTATAAATAATAATGTATAATTGCTACTACTATTACAACTATCATTACTACTGAGACTACTTCTACCAAAAATAATAATGATGTAAACTCCTCTTTTAAATACTCATTTGCAGCATATCCATTGCTTTCATCGACATCATCTACTTTTATTCTTCCAATAATGGTGCCGCTCAGCAGGCTAAGAAACAGAGTCGGCGGGTCTAAGGCCATAGAGAATGAATAGGTGAAATGAGGTTGAACCCTGCTTTTGTGAACTGATAGAGACGTGTCTATAGTATCAATTCAAGGGAAAATCATTCACCACTAGAATGAAGGCAAGAACATTTAGTCTCATCAGTCTAATATAGAGATTTTTTTTTAAAAATAACATTGTTACTGGTTTTCCTAGGTAAGTTCATGTTTGAGACTCACAGGTCATGGGGTCTTCATGTGAGCTCTTTGGTCTCCCTGGAATGTTCTGCTTCTACTCTAGTTTTTCTCGGCTGGCTCTTTCTTTAATTGTCTACCTCAGCTTTAAATCCTCTCTTCATACCACTTATCATTACCTGGTGATTTGATATCTATCAACCTACTATTTTAATTATTGCCACACCCTTCTGTAATATAAACTCAATAAAAGCAAATATTTATTTCTGTAGTCATAGCTATATCCTCAGAGCATAAAACAGTGCCTGCAGTATAGCAGAAACCTGAGACATATTTTTTATTTAATTACTAAGCTATTAAATCTATAATAGGAGAAATATCACTGAAACATTTTATATTATCTTTATTTTAAAATGGGACTTCATCTGCTATAACTAAGTAAACTTTCCTAAAATAAATACATCATTATTAATCATAAAAGGGAAATATTTCTTATAATCTGGAGTCACGTGGCTGATTAGTTGGAAAGCCTGAAATCAAATCAAACGGGCTTTCCTACATTGCTAAGAATTAGTAGATTTAACAACAACAACAACAACAACAAATTCTGAGAAAAAAAGCCAGTCAGAAAAAGGCATTTACTGTATAATTCCACTTAAATGAGTTATCTGAGGTAATCAAATTCATAGAAGCATAAAGCAGAATGTAGTTATCAGGGGCTGGGAGGAGGCAGAAAAAAGGAAATTTTTGGTTAATGAGTGCAAAGTCTCAGTTTTACAAGATGAAAATGATCTGGAGATCTGTCTCACAACAATGTGAATATACTTAACACTACTGAACTGCACACTTCACAGATTTACACAATACTGTTTTTTACCTTATTTAGAATCATCTCATTACTTAAATCCATTATATCTTTTGAGGACATACTAAAATACAATTGCACTTAAATTATGAGCAAAGATGGAGATGAACGCATATCATCAGATTAGAATCGTGGCCCAAGAGATGAGCAGTTAAATGAACTTGAACATGGCTCTGACTATGTCACATGAGATGATAATTCAGTATGAGCAGTGTTAAACGATTTTACTTTGCAAAACTGGAGTGTCCAAATCACCGACCTTAAAACTTAAAACATCTTAAATATTCCTCCATTGTCTTCAAGATAAAGTTCATTCTTGGTTTGCCTATAAATCTGGGCCTTTCACAAACTCCTTCATAATTCCCAACCTCTTTGTCACCCATTTCCACGCCCACTCTTCTCAGACACATCTGGCGCTCCACCTACGTTCATGCCATGCCAAGCTCTTAGTTGAAAAGCCTCCTTTTCTTGCTGTCTCCTATTGCAAAAATGTCTTTTAATCCATTCTTCCATCTGTTTAAACCCTACTGAAAAGGAACTTCCTCAAATCATTTCTCTGTGAAACCCTTCTTTTAAGTATTTCTTCCTATTCAAACATATTCTACAGAAAAGTTAGTTTATCTATTGGGCCCCCAAAGACCTAGCAAACTGCAGATGAAAATAAGGGTAAGATGATATTTGGCCTGGTCAGTGACTCAGAACCCAGACACTAATGTTTCCTTTACTTTCTTTTCTAGGAGAGTCTCATGATAAATTATTTCAACAGTAGACCAAATTCTTCGTGGAAAATAAGTTAACTTCAAGTGTGAACCTAGCTCAATACTCATGGAATAGAAGTTGAGCTTCTATGAGAGCCACAGCAGGGATAGCTAATACTAAATTTGACGTTATGTGTTTTGGTGAAATATAAACATCTCTTCCATCTCTACATTATGTCCAATCTACCAGTCATCTATGATGCTCACAAGTCTTGTGTGAGCATGTTTGTATGAATACATATGTTCACGAATGTCTGCACATACTTATTTTGAGAAATTGAGGGAGTTTTGACCTTCATATTTGCCTCACATTGTATCAAAGAGAAACAACACACAAATAGGACCCTGATCCATAATTGACCTGAAGAAGTACCCCAACACAGGAATCTTTGGGCAAATTATTTAAAAAACCTTGGGATTTTCACAAAAGCATAAAATAACCATACCAACTCATTGGTTTTTTTAGTCTTCTTGGAGGATCAACATCTGATTCTTAAGTAAAATTTTATAATGATATCGAGCATTTTTAATTCGTGTTCTTTTTTATAAAAATAAATTAGCCATTACACTGGATGTGTACCTAATGGTGGTTTTGATTTGCACTTATATGATCATGAATGATACCGGTCAGTTTTTCATGTGTTTATTGGTTATTCTCATGCCTTCTTTGGTGAAGTGTTTTTTTTTTTTTAATTTTTTAAAAAACTTTTATTTATTTATGATAGTCACACACACACAGAGAGAGAGAGAGAGAGAGAGAGAGGCAGAGACATAGGCAGAGGGAGAAGCAGGCTCCATGCACCTGGAGCCCGACGTGGGATTTGATCCCGGGTCTCCAGGATCACACCCTGGGCCAAAGGCAGGCGCCAAACCGCTGCGCCACCCAGGGATCCCAGTGAAGTGTTTTTTTTTTTTTTTTTTCAAAATTTTGCTTATTTTTTAATATGTTGTGTATGAACTTATTGGATTTTTAAATGTTCCTATATTAATATAACAATTTTTATTAGATGTGAATTTGCCAATATTATATACCTGTGGTTTGTCTTTTGATTCTCTCAAGTGTCTTCAAAGAGGCAGAATTATTTGATTTTGATGAAATGCCATAGAAAATTTTTTGGTGATTTATGCATTTTGTAGCCTAAGAAATTCTTGGTGAGCCAAAGGTCACTGTATTAGTTTTCTATTGTTAATAACAAATTGCCACAAACTTAGCAGCTTAGAATGACAACAGTTATTAGTTAGGTAAGTTAGGAGAATAGGCACCTTGTGTCCTGGTTCTCAGCTCAGGATCTCACAAGACAAAAATCAAAGTATCAATGAGGTTGTGTTCTCTTTTGGAGCTAGCTGGTCTTCTTCTAGGCTCCCATGTTTGTGGCATTATTTCAGTTCTTTGCAGTTATAGAACTGAGTACCCTATTTCCTCACTGGCTGTCAGCTCGTGACCACACTAAGTCTTCACACTAAGTCTTTAGGGGCTGCCCAAATTTCTGGCTGCTGACCCCTCTATTTCAAAAGTTAGCTTCAGGGAATTCTCTTCACATCATTTCTCTCCTGTGCTTCAAGTCTGTTTATCCAGAAAGAACCCAGATGCTTTTAAGGGCTTGCTTGATTAGGTCAGATCCACCCAGGATAATTTTCATATTTTCATGTCAGTAATATCCAGGATATTTGTTACAAATTCAAAATCTCTTCATGGCAACACACACACACACACACACATATGCACAATATAAACACACATATTCACAATACATAGATTTACTTGACTAATATTCTCTTAAGAATATTTGGATTGGGGGGATCCCTGGGTGGCTCATTGGTTTGGCACCTGCCTTTGGCCCAGGGTGCGATCCTGGAGTCTCAGGATCGAGTCCCGCGTTGGGCTCCTGGCATGGAGCTGGCTTCTCCCTCTGCCTGTGTCTCTGCCTCTCTCTCTCTCTCTCTCTGTCTATCATGAATAAATAAATTTATAAATCTTTTAGAAAAAGAATATTTGTATTGTTTCAGGAGGGAAAAATTATAGTTTTGTAGCTTTGTCATGTTTTGATATCAGGGTAACTTCGCGAAATGAGTTGGGAAATGTTTTCTCCTCAATTTTCTGGATAATTGCTGTAGAATTAGCATTATTTGTCTTTAGATGTTTTATTGATTTCACCACTGAAACCATTTGAACCTGGAGTTTTCTTTGTGGAAGAAATTAAACTACAAGTTCAATATATTTAGAAGGTACAGAACTCTCAGTTTATTTCTTCATGACTGAAATTTGGAGATCTTAACTTATAAATTTGTCTTTCCCCAAACTATCAAACTTATGGGCATAAAATTCTTAATACATACTTATTTTCCATTCACTGCAGGATCTCTACATTAAAGTTCCATTGTTCATGTAAGCTATGTTTAATTTGTATCTCTTTTCCCTTTCTTACAGTTAATCTGGGTAAAAACCTATCAAAGTTATTCATATTGTCAAACCACCTTTGGTTTCATTTATGTCCTCTATTATTTTTTTAAAGATTTTATTTATTTATTTATGAGAGACTCTGAGAGAGAGAGAGAGAGAGAGAGAGAGAGAGGCAGAGACACAGGCCTAGGGAGAAGCAGGCTCCATGCAGGGAGCCCGACGTGGGACTCCATCCTGTGTCTCCAGGATCACACCCTGGGCTGAAGGCGGCACTAAACCACTGAGCCACCTGGGCTGCCCTGTCTATTATTTTAATGCTTTCTAAGTTAATGAATTTAGTGGCATAAAACAATGTATATTTATTATAGCACTGTTTATTGTATCATCTGTTTCTGTTCAGGACCATATTTTTTCGGTCTTCAACACTAATTATTATTTGCCAATTCATGTATGGATGTCATATATTGAATAAGTTCTTGAAATTAATTTATATTTTTACAGTTTTTGGAAGTATAATTGGCATATGTTAAATTGAATGTGCTTACAGGTTTAAATTTGATATATGTATGCATCTGTAAAAACAGACTCACAATTAAAATGAATCTCCCCACTACTACCTCATCTCCAGACAAGTGATCCACTTTCTGTTACTCTAGATTAGTTTTAATCCTCTACAGTTTATATAAATGGAGTATGACTAAATGCACTCCTTGTTGTCTGGCTTCCTTCATTTATAATAATTATCTTGAGATTCATCCATGTTGCCATTTGTAGCACTAGCTCATTCTTTTTTATTGCTGCCCTGTATTCCATTTATAGATATGCCAAGTGTTACTTATCCATTGGGTAATTTATGGACATTTGGGTTGTTTTCACTTTTTGGTCATTGTGAATAACATTCCTGCAAACATTCACATGTTAGTCTCTGCGTGGACGTGTGTTTTGCATTTCTCTCTGGTGAATTTGTAAAAGTGGAATTATTGGGGTGGGTTATATGGTATATTTATGTTTAACATTTGAAGAAACTCTAAAGCTGTTTTGCACAATGGCTACACCATCTTCCATTCTCAGCAGCAATCATGAATGCTCAGATAATTTTAAGTGTTCCCAAGGATGCAGCAAAGCTGTCACACTCCCACATTGCTGGGTTTAGGGCTATTGGTAGAACCTAGCTGAATCCTCCGTTCAGGATACACAACATTGCAATCAAGATGGCAGGCAGGCTGTATTCACAGCTGTAGTTCAGCATCCTTTAACAAACACATCCAGGTAGCTGGAAGAATTCATTTCCTTGTGATTGTAGGACTTGGCTCCTCAATGATTGGGAGCCATCCCTCTCCCGAGCCAGTTCACAACATGGCTGCTTGCCTTTTCAGGGTAAGCAAGAGAGAGTCTCTGAGTTCTAGACCCTCTTTTCAAGGATTCACCTGATTCGGTCAGGCTTACCAGGATTATCTTTTTCATTAAATTAAAACTAACTAATCAAGTATCTAAATTTTTCCCTTTGCCACAGAAGATAACATAATCGTAAGTTTGATATCTCACCACCTTCACCATGTTTTACTAGTGAGAAGCAAGTTACAGGTTCAGTCCACACCATTGTATTATACAATGGTGTGCATCATTGGAGGTCATTTTAGTATTCTATCTACCACACTCTCCTGCTCACTTTCGACCTAATTTGCTTTTTATTATTAACTTCTTGAAGTTTAAGTTTACATCATTCATTGAAAATTTGCTTCTCCTCCAATACAGGCATTGAAAGCTGTAGGCATCTGAATACTACCTTCGCTGCAGTTTACATTTTTTGATATACTAATGCTTTCATTTTATCCAGTGCAAATTATTTTCTAATTTTTCCTATGGGTTATTTCTTGAATTTTTGGTTTAGAAACATCTCTCTTAATATTATAAGATTTGAGGGAATTCAAAATATTTTTGTCATTCATTTAAATTTTTATGCGTTGTGCCCAATGGCACCCTTAGTAGTATATTAACTATTTTTAATTTATTAAGAGTCATTTTTTTGGCCCACAATATGCTCAATGTTGGTGAATAGGCTGTGTGCCCTTGAAAATAAGGTATATTCTGCTATGGTTGTGTTGAGCGCTCTAAAAATTTTAATCAGGGCCATTGCCTGAGAATATTATTGAAATCCTTTATATGATTACTCATTTTTGTCTCTCAGATTTCTCATCTTATCTTTCTGATAAAAACCTTGTAGAAGCAAATGGAAAAGAATGGCAACAAGCAGGGGCAGACCCCCTGTTGTCAGAGGCTCTCAGGGATCATAAACTTTTATGCCCACCTGCACGTGTCCTTTAGGAATTCATTAAAATTTCATTTGATTTTTTCTAACCAGGTTTTATGATTGCCAACTCTCCCACCAACGCTCTGCTAAAGGTGAAACAATTTTATGTGACCTGTCTCTCTTCAGAGGGGCTTTTATCACCTTTAGAATCTAGTTCACCTTGTGAACTTAACTGTGATGGAATCTGAAAAAGGATTTTCCCATTTTTAGGGTGGTAGCGATCTTCTCGGTTTTTTTTTTTTTTTTTTTTTTTTTTACATCTTAAGTACAAGCAGACCTATAAAAAGTTCGGGCTTTGAAATTGCGGCCGATGGTTCTGTCCCCCTCCCCAGCAAGCTGGAGCCCAGCTGCTAGACAGATGCCCCACAGGCTCCTGTGCCCCTCCAAAACTGGCCGCCACTCTGACGGCTGATGGTACGTACACTTTGATAGATTTCAAATTCTCAAAACAATGAAAAACAAAAATGAGTCCTTGTTGATAAGCATGAGGAATGATGAATGACATAATGTTGGAAATCAGCATTGTAGAAAACAAGCTAGTATTTATCCCACAAAGTTAAATTCTTCCTTTCTCTATGGGTAATTCAGAGGGCCTTTGTGAGAAGAAGGAAATACCTGACACAGGTCATACCTGTGCTCTAGGGTGCCACCTCTAAGTCTTCTACTCTGTTGTTGTTTGTAGTTTTCAGTAGAATAAGAGAAAGTGGTACAAGGATCTCCAGAGAGATCCATCTTCAGCTGTACATCAGCAGCCTGATAGGCTGGCTTGTTTAGTGATTATCCGTGTGCATGTGTGTGTAGATTATCCATGTGTGTGTGTAGTAGAATAGGTATGGTTTCTTCTTTAAACGTTTGATAGAATTCCCCTGGGAAGCCATCTGGCCCTGGACTTTTATGTCTTAGGAGGTTTTTGATGACTGCTTCAATTTCCTCCCTGGTTATTGGCCTGTTCACGTTTTCTATTTCTTCCTGTTCCAGTTTTGGTAGTTTGTGGTTTTCCAGAAATGCATCCATTTCTTCTAGATTGCCTAATTTATTGGCGTATAGCTGCTCATAATATATTTTTTGTATTTCCTTGGTGTTGGTTGTGATCTCTCCTTTCTCATTCATGATTTTATTAATTTGAGTCTTTTCTCTCTTCTTTTTAATAAGGCTGGCTAATGGTTTATTTATCTTATTAATTCTTTCAAAGAATCAGCTCCTGTTTTTGTTGATCTGTTCCACAGTTTTTCTGGTCTCTATTTTGTTGAGTTCTGCTCGAATCTTAACTAACTTAATTAACTATCTTAATTAACTCTCTTTTTCTGCTGGGTGTAGACTCTATTTGGTGTTTGTTCTCCAGGTCCTTCAGGTGCAAGGTTAGCTTTTGTATTTGAGTTCTTTCCAGTTTTTGGATGGATGCTTATATTGTGATGTATTTCCCCTTCAGGACTGCTTTTGCTGTATTCAAAGATTTTGAAGGGTTGTATTCTCATTAGTTTCCATGAATCTTTTTAATTCTTCTTTAATTTCCTGGTTGACCCTTTCATCTTTTAGCAGGATGGTCCTTAACCTCCACATGTTTGAAATCCTTCCAAACTTCTTCTTGTGTTTTAGTTCTAATTTCAAAGCATTATGGTCTGAAAATACGCAGGGGACGATCCCAATCTTTTGGTATTGGTTAAGACCTGATTTGTGACCCAGTATGTGGTCTATTCTGGAGAAAGTTCCATGTGCACTTGAGAAGAATGTGTATTCAGTTGCGTTTGGATGTAAAGTTCTGTAAATATCTGTGAACCTATTAGCTTTTAAAGTGACATATACCTCGATCCTATATTTATTTAGAATAGCTCATTTCTTCTATTGCTGTTTAGAGTACAGTGCAAATTACCATAAATGATGTATTTTCTAAGATGTGTGCAACTTTAAATGAAAATAATAACAAATTATGAACTCTTATAACCCTCTGAAGGAAATAAAAAGAGTACACTAGCTTAGGAGGACTCAAAAGGCCACAGAGAATGAACCTCGAGTTTTCTCAGAATTCTAAGACCAGCCCCTAGCTGGAAAAACCTTCTTGTTCTGTGAGCCAATCCAATCCTGATTATACTTTCTCTGTGCAATTTGTTTAAAAAACCTAATCATCCTCTCCTGCTCCAGATATAACCTCTCCACCCCATGTGGTTTATATTATGTAAATGGAATCAGAAATGTAATAGCTCATATTTGATTATAGCGGCTTGTTGCCCATGGTATCATTAAAAGTGCAAGTTGACACATGAGCTTCTAGTTTATGGGACCGCATGCCATGAGCACATTAGTTAAGGTAGTAGCAGCTCCTGCTTGATTTTACACCACAACTGGCAAAAGGCATAGCTGTAGAACCCTCTGAGTACGGTAACAAATAACTTCCAGATCTCAGTGTCTTACACAACAGGTTTCTTACCAAGGTGTAATTTGGCAGCAGGGAGGTAGAGTCCTCTACTTCTCAGGATTTGCCCCTCCCTAGGGTTTCCCAACCCCTCACTGGGTCCTTTGGACTCTGATGACCAATGGTCAAGGAGGGTGGTCACAGAGGACCTGAGGAGCCCTGCAGAGAGAGGCCTGCCTGCTGCACCCCACACCTCTGTGCTTTGCATGGCACATAGCTCAGCCATGCAGCCAGGCCTCTCAGGGGAGATGTGGAGAGGCTGTGGGCAGTGGGACATTGAGAACAAAAAGGAAACTATCAGACAACTTGATAGGGGTTTCATCTGATGGTACAGAGTAAACAAGAAAATAGCTAGCATAGAACGTGGTCGGGCCCCTTAGGTGCGTGGTTAATAGAGGCCATTTTCTTGTAAGCCAATAAAACACAGACTTATCAGAGAAGTGTGTACACAAAGTAATGTTTTACATGGCTCTTGTTTAAAGCTTTTAACAAAACAACAACAACAACAACAAAAAAAAAAACCATTCTCCAAACGGTGAATCGCTTAGAATGTACAAAGTTGACTTCAGAAGTGAAAAATAATTTCTAAAACCATAAATAAAAGGCTTTATCCCATAGATAATCTTCTCATAATCACCCAAGAGTCGCTGGAGAATAGCAAGGGTGGCAAGCACATGAGAGAAGAAAGGAAAATCCTGCCTATTTCTTTATCGTCCTCTGTCCCAGGGTAGATTTTTCTAGCAATTCAGCAGAGATGTCATCACAGAGCCATTGCAGGGGTTTGGAGTATTTGCATTGCTATAGCTATAGGACCAAACATCCACCCATTAAGCCGATTTTGTGAGAATGGTTACCCAAATATTGACAAACAGACTCCATCTCCCACCCCCCCCCCCGCCCCAGTGTTTACTATGTGTGTAACTTGTTTTGACCTTAGGGGATCAGTTTATCTTACCTGTATACTATGAAACAATACAAGAAGATTAGATAGGTCATTTTCTTGTCACTCTGGTACCTCTTACAAGCGGAATAACGCATTGGAACATAGTTTATCTTGTCAGAGCAAAGAAAGACCAGATCCAAATTCATGAAAAGCAACAGACACTGGAGCAGAGAATCCTTCAGAGCACGCATTTTGTAACTCAGCCAGGTGCTGTTTATAAGGGCAAGTGATGGAAATGGATGGTATGGAAGACTGAGTTGCAAACCTTGAGGGGGTTGCTAATGATTCACAAAGAAGGAGAATTGGCTTCAAGTAGGACAAAGAACCAATCGTATTATATGTCTACGCTTAATATTGAGATGTACTAGGTTTTCCACATGCATTGCTTTGTGTCATTATTTAAACAGCCTAAATGTATTGTCATCAACATTACATATCTCAAATGATGATAGATTTTAGTAAAGGATGACTCTGTGTTTTTTACTACACAATAAATCTGAGGAAACACAGAAGAAAGAAGTGTGAAATGGAATAAAATACCACTGATGATCCCATTTCAGGGACACAACAGTTAGCATCTTGCAATGAATGTATCTTTTCAAAATCCTTTTCAATATTTTAATGTGATCACATTACCCATTGAGGACGATCTCTTGGACAGTCCATTCATTTTACTTTCTATGTCCTATGGTAAATTTATTTGAAACATTGTTAAAATCACTTTGATTTCTTTTTATGTAGTGTATTACATAATTAAGTAGTCACTTATCTTTACACAGAATAGACCTTTAGAAAAAGAGGAATGAGAGCTTTATTATAAACTTACCATTTCACAGGTGGAAAAAAAAACGAGTCACATAGATCCTGAACTATAACAATCCTTTCCTTCCAAAAATGGCACTTTCCACTTCCCTAGGCTGTACAGAGCACATAGATGCCTTAGAACTCTTCCAAGTTCCCAAGAATAAAATGACTACTTGGCCTTTTTTTTTTTTTTTTTGAATTGCATATTTAGTCACGTTTCTAGCAATCACGTTGTGTCATTTACAAATGGAGTCTCATAAATATTCCAGTTTGCACTGTCTTGCGTACAGAGAATTCACATTTGATGGTGTAATTTCGTTTTGGTTAGGGAAAATTTTATGCATTTGAGATCCTTTTAGTTCCCAACATGATTAAACCTAGTGTTGTAGCTAAAAAGCTCTTATGGCTATTTATCATTCGTTGGCTTAAAGAAATTTTCATTACTTTATCCCATGTCATCGCTTTCTCTCCTAGTAGCACAACAAATTTTTCACTTAAAGACATTTTCTCTTCTCACTATCTCTGTTACTGCCCACATCCTCTTTCCTTCCAAATGTTTTGTTTTGTTCGTTTCCCTCACGACAGTTCCAAGAGAGTACTTCCACAAAGAAAGAGACAGCTTCTCCACTTCTTCTCCTGAACTTTGGAATTAATTGTACAGACTTTGTTAGTCTGTCCATTTGCTGTGCACGTTAGTAGTTACAAAAGGCAATCTACTCACACACACAAACGGGTGAACATAAGTTTCATTTCCCAAAAGCCTATCATAAACTTTGATTCACTTTGGTGCTTGAAATCAATGATTGAACTTAATGTTTGCAGCTTCTAACCTAGAAGATTGCTCATTTTAATTCATACAAAGGAAACTGAAGATATTAGAGTTCCTGTACATTTTATAGTGTTCAAATTCTGATAAGTAGAAGTGAATTTTACTTAAAGACTTGACGTGCTCCAACTGTTCAATGTATTACCACCCTGCCATCTTGTCTGGCCCAGAAATACCTGATGGAAGAGTTGTTAGTAGGGGGTTAAAAAAGAAAAGAGAGGAAATTAGATGATAAATGTAAATAGCTGTGTTACTTATTGTATCTATTACTACTCCTTTCTCAAACTATCACAAAAACTTGACAGCTGCCTATACTACAAATTAAGAAACTGTTGTGGGGTACAGGTAATGTAACTTGCTGATCACTTCACTAGGATATCTATGTACTTATTTTTAAGGTAGAAATGGTGACAATTCCTCTGAAAATAATCTTAAAATGCTTTACAAATAACACATTTTTGAGACTTTAAAATTGTGTTTCTGATTCACAGGTAAACTGCATATTTGTTTATAGTTTGTTTTGTCATTAGCCTGAGAGTATAGGTAGCTTTCAGAAGATACCTGGCCTTGTCCTTTCTCTCTGTTAGTGTAGTTTTATTACTCATTTTAAATACGGTAGGATTTATTTGTCTGTATTTGTATTCCACCTGCTTCTCACCTTCATTGTTGATTTGCTTTTATTTTTATGTATGAAATATTGGTATGATTCCAAAAGTTAGAACTCTGTAGGAAGGTACACTCAGAACAGTGTCCCTCTTATCCTTTTTACCCATTGTCCCAAGCTCCCTGCAGAGAACTGATCCCATTGGGTACGGATTCATCTTCCTTATGTTTCTTATTTTTGCACAAATGAGCATATACGGATGTATTTCTTATCCCAACTTTTTTCTTGCACAAAAGGTAGCACACTACAGATATTCCTTTGAACTTTGTGCTTGTTCATATCTGGCTTCTTTCACTGCAGCCCTTGGGCCAAATAAAGCCCATCACCTATAAGCTAAGATTTTTACTTTTTAAAGGATTGTTGGAGGAAAAGAAAAGAAAAAAAAATATATTACAGGAATTTCATGTGCCTAGCAAGCTTAAAATTTCACAGAAAGTCTTCCTAGCTGTGACTTAGCATAATATATTTAGGTGCATCTATGTTGTGGCTTACTGAGAGTTTATGACTTTTTATTGCTGAATATTATTCCATTGCTTACATATATCATATTGTGTTTATCAATTTGTCAGTTAATGGGCATTTGAATTATTTTCACTTTGGAACTATTATGAATAATTATTTTACAACTATTCATTACATATGAATGATTGTGGGGACATACATTTTCATGTTTCTTGGGTAGATTCCTAGGAGTGGAATTGCTGAGGTTTATGGCAAATATATGTTCAGGTTTTTTAGAAAATTCCAAACTGTTTTCCAAAGTGTTTGTAACACCTGCCATTCCTATAAGCATCCATGAGACATTCCCCTGATTCTTAGTCTTGTGAATTTTTGTTATTTTTTTCTTTTGTATTGTTGCCACTCTAGTGGGTATAAAAGAATATCTCATTGTGGTTTTAATATTCATTTCCCTAATGACTAACAATTATGGAATTATTTAAAAGCACTTTTAGAGTTCAGTGGGTGGGATGACTTCTAATTATTGAGCAGAAGGAGTTCTTTATGTATTTTGAATACATGTCCTTATTCAGATTATGTGATCTGTGATATCTTGTTTATGTAATGGCTGTTGGCACAGGATCCACTGCATGAGCTGACTCCCTCACGCTGTTTCACACCTGGCACCATCCAGTACCTGGAGAGCAAGTAAGAAGTTAGGAAAAGTGTACGTGTAGCCTGTGCCACCTTTAGCTGCACACACTCTGAAGTTGCTGAGTGTTCACTCAACTTGCTTTAGTGTCATATTGGGTTTTTTCATAGTCACTTTGTCCATGCCTTTGGTGAAAGACTTTATAGAGAATGACACCTGTTAGGTTTAAAAGATGTTTTAAATTTATTTATTCATGAGAGAGAGAGAGAGAGAGAGATGCAGAGACACAGGCAGAGGGAGAAGCAGGCCCCACGCAGGGAGGCGGATGCAGGACTTGAATCCGGGTCTCCAGGATCAGGCCTTGGGCTGAAGACGGCGCTAAACCGCTGACCCACCCGGGCTACCCACCTGCCAGGTTTAATCTGATTGATAGTGAAATGGAACAGAGAGGCCAGGCAAAAGTTGGTCAAAACAGGCTTTTAATGGGATGCACTCTTGGGCGAGGTTCTGCGACCTGCAAGGGAGGGAGAAAGTGGGGATGTTGTGGGCCGGGGAAGTCGTGTGCATGGAAGGGCAAGCGGGCTTTTTAAGGGGGGGATGGTAAGGGGTTGTGTGTCTGTATGGGGTGATAGGTATTAGGCATATTACTGGTGAAATTGGCATGGGGCAATAACTGCTCATGCCCTTACATGAGGTCTGGGTAAAGTACGGTTCAGGTTTCCTGCATAGGTCCAGTCTCCCCTGATGACATGTCCTCGGGTGGTTTGCTGGTGATGGGAGAGTTCTGAGGTGGGGGCATCAAGGTGGAGGGCCCACCGTCATTTTGTTGGTGCCTCCCCATCCCCCTTGATCCCGCCGGCCCAACAACACCCAAATTTAGGGTAATTTGTTTTCTGCTTAAAGATTGAGTATTTTACATTTGTTCTCAGGCTATTTCCTCACTCGAGTCTAGATTCTTCTCTTTCATGGGACTCAAAGGAAGGGTACTAGTAACTATGTGTGTGCAGTTAGTTGTTAAAAATAGAGCTTTAACTTTTTAAAATTTTTGTTAATGGAATTTTGAAAGAGTGAGTGGTACTTTTAAAAGGGGCTTTCTAAACGAGGGGTCTGGGGTGGGGAAGGAAGAAAGATATAGAGATGCAGACAGTTATCTAATTTACCTTTCCATTGTGTGAAGCCGATTTGTACACACAAAACGCCTATCAGGTTATCTCTTCTACGCATTTTCTCCACTTCCTGTAGGTTTTTTGTTGCTACTAGAAGAAGTGCAATGATTTTGAGTCTCAGAGTAAGATCATGTCAATTTTTTTATGGGGCACTAGGTGTTAAATTCACATTCAGTAGTAGGCTTGGAAAGATTCTATATAGCAATAAGTCATAAAATTTTTAATTTTGTTGATTTTCCTTTAGTCTTTATTCCTAGTTTGTTGAACAAATTAAGTTTATTTCTTCTGGTAGTAATTTGTCAGCTTTAATCAATTTTCATAAGATTGTTTTATGTGAACTCTAAGAGCTTTACCACTACTCTATGTCTGTACACCATACAACCAATTACCTCAATATTAGGTAGTATTTACTTAATTAGAATTATAATAAAATGATAAAAATAAAATGATATTTATGTGTTTAGAAGTAATATGTTTTTCTAAATGGAATTTTAGGCTATATTTATTATGTCATAAAATGTCTTACCATCACTATAAATAATAGTGACTTAGTAATTAACTGCTCTTGTATAGTCCCTAGAGAAAAATGAAAATGAGAGGAAATGAGCAATCACTTTAGTAATTTGTAATCCAATAATTTATTGGAGTTTGGTAAGATTACAAATTAATATTGTGTTTTTAGTCATTTGCAGATAGAATCTTGCCAAAACTATGCAAATAACAGGGGTGGTGAGATGTTTAAATATTATGTCCAAGTCTGATGATATAGGCAATTTGAAAATTAATGGGAACAGGGAGGCACAGTAGAACATCATTTTCATGAAGTCAGATCACCTTGACAATGGACTTCTGTGGTTAGAAATCATGCCTTCAACTTGATAAGTCCTATTCACTGACTCACTTCTGCTGGGCATATTTCTGCTTATGAGATTGATAAGAATTAGAATTTCAAACACAGAGGTCCCCCTAAGTTTTACTTTTGAAGTAGTACAAATGTAAGACTTACCACCTCTGCTCTTAATGGAATGAGTTATATTTGTAAAATGTTTCTAACTTCTGAAATACTTAAAAAGTTGAACATTGCTGGGGTTCAGGTAGCTCAGTCAAGCACTGGACTCTTGATTTCAGCTTAGGTGGTGATCTGAGGATTCGAAATGAAGCACTGTGTCAGGCTCCCCACTCAGCAAGGAGTCTGATTGAGATTTCTCCCTCTCTTTCTGCCCCTCTCCTTCATGCTCTCTCTCTCTCTTTACAAAAAATAAATCAATCTTTAAAAAAACAATGAACAATGCTTACTACTTGCTACCTTTTGTTTTGTTTGTGATTGATTTTTTAAAAAATACTTGGACAAATAACCACATTATATCTTCTTTTTAGATTTATCTTCTTTGGATATATATATGTGTGTGTGTGTGTGTGTATGTATATATATACACACACACACACATATATCCAAATTAATGCATATGTATATACATTAATTATGAATATCAATTAGTTTAGAACACCATAGATCATCATGTCACATGACCATTAGTATTAAAAGACTATTTCAGTCAAATTAAATATGAAAAAGACATATAGGGCTTATCTAATTTCAAGTTCTAATCCATTGACCACTATGTCTTTCTTTGATTCCCTTCTAACATTAAACTTCCTTCATTGTCACTACTTTGGTTCTCTGATCTGTATTTTTCCAAATTTCTACAGATTTGAGTAACTCCATGAATGGGGAGAATAATAGCCTCTGTTCATTTTCTGACACTATCAGTCCTGTTTTTCAGAAGCTGTATTAATAAAGTACCATAGCAAATCATTCATGTCAGAGATAGATTTCAACTAATGTGATCCAGTGATAAAATTGGGACTAAATCTTTATTTTGTAGTATGAATCTCAGAACAAGATTTAGTTAAAAAGAAAACTATAATATAATTGTATTACATATACATATGAATGCATACACTTTATACTGATATGCACAGGACATAAAGAGTTCTCATTGTAACCATGTAATTTTCAACAAACTTTTCCCTATTCATTACAAGATACAAATGAGCCTAATAAATTATATAAATCTGAATATCTTCATCAAAGCCTGGTTCTAATCTCCTCTGGTCTCTGTGTTATTAAGCAGCAAACTCTTGCTTTTGGTTTGAAAGTCGTGACAACTCTGAACATTTGATAAACATTTTTCAGGTGTTGATTCACAAAAATTAAAAAAAAAATGATTCAGAAAAATTTCCCCTTGACTTTTATTAGATTGGAAAGCTTCCTTGATTTTTTGACAAACTTTTATTAAAAAAAAAATCAGTAACCTTCAGCAGACATTCAGCAGGACTTGACAAAGTTTTGATTGAGGAAAGATTGATTCTCTAAAGTTTGAGTGGTCAGACATGAACTGAATTTGTTGCGGTTCATTGCTATATCCCAGAAAGGATTTCTAGCCATTCTCGTCTAATGAGCTTATTAGTAAAAGGCTGAAAGGATCACAGATTGTCTATCAAGGAAGATTGTCAGTCACAAGCTGTTAGCAACTCTGCTGTGATTTATACACCATGAGTAAAGAACAGAATGGTGCTAAAATGCCGCTTATTATGTCCCACAGCTTGGCCGTAACACAAATAAAGTATGTGGAGCAAAGGTTTAAAGGGGAAAAATAAGTTCTGAAGAAGAAAATCAAAGGAAATGAGACAGAATAGTGCTTTACCACCTCCCATTTCCTTTAGTGGTAATTATAATGCGGAGGAGAACTCAAGGCTCCTGCAGCAGTAATAGCCAAAGTCCAAAATGATGCTATTCAACTCCTATTGGAAAAAAAAGAAAGAAAAAAACACACATAAAACCTAAAAGTCTGCTCCACTGCTGTTAGCAACAGGTGGAACTGAAATTTCTCCTTGGAGATTTTTTTTTCTCCATATTTTTGGAATCTTTCATTGTGTAACGCCCTCACTTATACCTCACTTTAGCTTTAAAATCAGTATTTTGCCAATGTGTCAAATGGGATGATCCATTTGTGAAATGTATGTATGTATGTAATTTGTGATATAATTAGAGAAAATATACGTTATGTATGTAATTCATGATATATAGAAAATATACACACATATATGCATGTAATTCATGATGTAACTATAGATATTCCATATATGTATGGAATTTGTGATGTTATAAAACACACACATGCACACAAAATACAGGCTGGAAAATATGCACTGATATTTTCAGTGGCTCCCTGTGATATCTGTATTTACTGAGACTTTCAATGACTATATATATATTCTTCTAATATCTGTTATTTTTAGATACTAAAATGGATATTTTTAGATAAAACTAGATGTCTTCTTTTTTTGTACTGACATAAAAATGAATGCCTTTGCTACACTTTGCCTTTATGAGTTTAGCAACGCTCACATTTATCTCATTGTGAGTTATGTTGTATGATGTATATGAAGCCTGTGTAAGAGTAGGAGGAAATGGTTAAATGCTCCCACAGAGCCCTCGCTGCTGAGAAGGATTAGTAGTGAAGCTTGGTTTCCTGGGACTGTAAATTATCTTTACTGAGGGATGTTGAAATTCCTGATAAAAGAAATCATCATCAAACCTGCCTCAACAACCAGCACAATAGAGACAACAGTCCAGGAGCCCTCAGAGAAAGACTGGAAACAGTGGAAGCTCATTTTTAACAGTCATTTCCACTCTCATAACTATTGGCCAGGGTAGCTACTACACTACCCTGTCATTAGGTATTTGACAGGGATCTTTATTAGAAAGCTCTCCTTTAAATTTAGTCAATAAGGGGGACCTGGGTGGCTCAGTGGGTTAAGTGTCCATCCTTGGCTCAGGTCATGATCTCAGGGTCCTGGGATTGAGCTCCATGTGGGGTTCTTGGCTCAGCAGTGAAAGTGCTTCTCCACCTCCCTCTGCTGCTCCCCCTTCTGTGTTCTCTCTCTCTGTCAAATGAAGAAATAAAATATTTTAAAAAATAATATAGTCAATAAAAGTCTGTATGACTAATGCAGAGACTTAGAATCCTCTGAAATTACTAGAACCTGACCAACAATGAATGAATGAATGAGAAAACGGAATAAAGTGAAAAGAGCGGATGATCCCCATGCATTATGTGACAACTTCATCATGGGACATGATAATAAATATTTGATAAACCTGGAAAACTTTAAGGTCATTCAATTTCGTCATTTCTATTATATGTGCTAGTCGTGAATTTAGCAGTCTTTGTTTTGTATATATTTCCTGAAAACTCACAAACTATTGATGCAGGTTACTTTTGCAGGAGAAAAGGCATATCGTGTTATTATTGACACTTTTGTATACAAAATGTTAATTGAGTGCATAGTACAGTTATTTAGGATATAGATAATCTTAACAGCAATTACATGTGCAGTAGCCTCTTTAATTACAAATTTCTCTATGAGCATAAAATCTTTGTAACTGCTGCTCATTTCATATAAATGCAAAGAAATAATGTGTACATCATCATAACATTTCTAAATTAAAAATTGTGTGTGGTTTAGTTATACTTGGAGGGAATACTTTATTACCAGCCCCAGCCGGCACAGTGTGTAAAAGGTGCTAGAAAGAGGAACCAGATTCAGCTAGTGGACTTCACTTCTAATCAAAGGCTGACAGCAACCAGAGACTCTGCAGAAATTATGGTCTTGAAATACCTAAAGTGAAGAGAAGAGTTTGCATCTTTTTTCGTCTACCAGAGTCCTGACAGCATCCAAGATTTCCTGATGACCCTCCAAAGAGACATGATTGCCTTTCTCAAAGCTGTTAAGCTCAAACTAGTTCCACCAGAAATAAAAAAAAAAAAGCAAGAGATAGTCTAAGAGAACATAAATAAGCAGAAATGAATGTGGGTTGATAAAAATCAAAGTTTCTAAAGGTGATTAACAAGGTGATCCCACTTGTTAATACAGCAAATAATAATAGTCATTTTTAACAAAAGATAAATTTAACCTCACTTTTCTGAATTTTATTTTTTTTAAAGATTTTATTTATTTATTCATGAGAGATACAGAGACACAGGCAGAGGGAGAAGCAGGCCCCATGCAGGGAGCCCAACGTGGGACTCGATCCTGGGTCTCCAGGATCACACCCCAGGCCAAAGGTGGCACTAAACCACTAAGCCACCAGGGCTGCCCCTTTTCTGAATTTTAAAGTACAGATATTCTGTTTTATAATTAGAATGAATATTCAGAATATAGCAAATAGGTAAGACTCTTTGAAGAAATGTTTACCTTGCCCTACTTCAAACTAATGTTTTCTGGGACACATGTCCTTAGTTGAAATTGAGTGTTAGCTGTTACTTGAGGTGTTAACTTTTTCCCCTCTTTTATTGATTTAAAACATTCCTAACATATTTTATCTTCTGTATAATTAAAATTCATGATTTCAATAATGTTTAAAATTAGATTTCCTTGTTCTCAGCCTCCTTCTTGAAACTACTTCTGAGATACTGTTCTTTTTGTACTACATTGTTTTCTTATCTATTTTTATACTTGGATTTTTTTTTTTTTGAAATTCAAATACTCATTTTCCTAAAAGATTTCCTTGTTTTATTTTTTATTTTTGAAATACTGAACATTGTAAAAGGCAAATTACTACAGTTGGTAATTTGATTCTGTCTCCCTATTAACAGAAATAGCTTCATACACATGTATCTGGGCACATTTTCATTTCAAATTGAATGTGGGATAATATTATGAAAAGATATCTTCATTTAGCAAAATCACCCACAGTTGATTACTATTTATTTTGTACTGAATTGTGTTCCCCCTAACATTCACATATAAGGACCTACTGACCTCCCCGATGTGAGATAGAGCCTGTAGGGAGGTAATAAGATTAAATGAAGTCACCAGAGTGGGGCTCTAACCCCCTGGGTCAACTGTCTTTCTAGGAAGAGGAACTAGAGAGATCTCTCCCTTCCTGATGAGCATAGGGGAGGCCACTGTGAGGAAGTGCCTTCTGAAACTTAGGGACAGGGGCTTCACCAAACGGTTGCTCTGCTGTCACCTGAACTTGGGCTTTTAGATTCCAGAACTGTGAGAAGATACATCTCTGCTGTCTAAGTCACCCAATTTGTGGTACTTTGTTTTGATAGTCCCAGCATACTACTAATCCACAAACGCTTCAACACACCCCTTAATATTTCCCATCATATACTGAAACTCTATGCTGTCCTGAAACTAAAAAAAAAAAAAAAAAAGAAGAATCATTTTTGAACCATGTGTCCTTGAAAAGTTAGAGGGAAAAAATTGATACTCTAGTGTTTATTGACTGTCAGTGGCTCAAAATCAACTCCTTGCAGTACTCTGAGAAAAGAGATGGCGATGGCCTGTGTGGTACACTCAAATCCTGAACTCACACTGGGTTAGCACTGAATTTTCATAAGCATCATACACAAAAAGATGCTCTTTAATGCATCTTATGTTTGCACAATTGGAAATTATATGCAACATAGAAAAAGTACATTCGGGGCAAACAATTTTAGGACTGTGTGGGAAAAGGGCTGTGAGTCACAGGCCTATTGCAATATTTACTATAGTAAGTGATTTTTAGCCCTCTAAAGTGAAAGCTGAAGTTAACTTCATTGTTTGCCAGTGTTTCTGCAGCTCCTAGATTAGAATTTACCACACATTGAGCACTCAGGAAGTGTTTATCACTTGAATGGATTTTTGTTAATTTAAATTATTTATGTGATCACATTGATAGATAAAATAAAATTCAAGTTGGAAATATTGCTTCTCCATTTCTGTTTTATAGAATTATCCATAAGGATGCTCCGCATCAGTGTTCTTTCATCACTACATCCACTTTTGGATCCCTTTAATTAAGATTTCCTTATCAGCTTTACTTGCATTTAAATTAATTGAGATACAGCATTTTTTGGAAATGTTTATATTTTTGTTCCTGGAAATATTTCCCCAAGTCACAGGTATCCATCACACAACATTGAGATGAAATCAGAGTTTTTTCCCTAAGCAGGGAATGTTTATGTGTGATCACCATCTGATATGCAGTCTGTATACTGCATTTTCAGTGACTGTTACAAGGCTTGTTCGTAGTGACATCCAACACTTGTTATTGTGCAGCCCAGATACATTCCAATACATCCCAAGAGTCATTACTCAAACTCATTAACATTTATGTTTCATTTTTACACATAATACAATTGACTCTGTACATACCAAAAAGCTGTGTGTTTTTAAATAGGCATTAATTAGGATACCAATGTAGATTTTCCAAAATGCTTTTTGTCCTTTTTAAACAAAGGGATTGAGGAGCGCCTAGATGGCTCAATTGGTTAAGCATCTGCCTTCAGCTCAGGTCATGATTTCAAGGTCCTGGGATTGAGCCCCATATCAGGCTCCCTGCTCAGCAGGGAGTCTGCTTCCCTCTCTTGCTTTGCCTTTCCCCACTTTCCTGCTTTCTCTAGCTCTTGCTCTGTTTTAATAAGTAAATAAAACTTAAAAAAATAAAATAAAACAGAGGGACTGACACTACTACAGTATGTCCTTTGTGAAAATTTGAATATGAATATTTCCCCCAACCAATAATTTTGTGGGGAAAAATATACACATGTTAATAAAATACATTACTTATCACATACTGATATTAATAATTATTAGCATTAAGGTATTCATAGTAATATTTAACATTATGTTAATAAGCGTATATCTAGTTCTGCCAATTGTCTTTTTTACATTGGCATTTATCCCTCTTCTCTCCCCACATTTTTTTCTAGATTTTTCTTCACATCTCTTACTTTTCTTATATTTTTTGTTCCATAGACCCTTTCTTGCTCAGCTTTGGTTTTTAACCCTTTGTCAGTCATCATATCCTTCTGTTTGGATTTATGAACATAAACATTATTTATATATCTAAAAATCCCATAATATAAATGGTTCCTTCCACCATGCTCTGGATTGCCATCGCCTACCCGACCTGATTCTCAAGAAATTCTTCCTGTGTTATGATGTGTCTCTCATATTCTTAAATTCCCCCCTTCTCCTAATGTAATCTAAGAAATGCAACATGCATAAGTTTTTCTTGTTTTAAAGGGAAACAAAATGCAACCCCCACCCCCATGCCCTAGAATTTCCTTCAGCTGCCTATCCTGTGCCTTTCTTCCCCTTCACAGCAAATTCCTTTTATTCTTTTTCTGTCCCCACAATCTGAGAGTCAACCATTCTTTATCTGGTACCAGTAAATCCTACATTACTAAATCTTTAAACATCATAATCCTGGAAATTCTGACAGCGCTGACCACTTGTACTTTCTTGAAACACTCTCTTAACACAGCATGGGCAATAGTCAGTCTCCTGGTCTGATTCCAAATGGTTGTTCCATGTCAGTAGAACATTTTGGCTACTCTTTGTTCCTTAAAACACACAAGTCTTTTCCACCTGTCTCTTTACACTCTTCTATCTCAACTGTGCCTAAGATGCAAAGAGCATCTCTAGATCTATTATTACAAGTTCTTGAGGAAAGGCCTCCCTTCTGAGTAGCAGTATGTTGTGGCCAACTGCCTTGTGCACATTGTTCCTTTGTATCTCACTGGCAACTCAATCCATAATGTATAATTCATAATTTTCTTTAAAATCTACATTTGCACTTATGTTTCTTATTTCCATCTGTCTTATCACAATCCACCCAGCTACTAAAACTTGAACACTCCTCTCTTTACTCCGCATATCCAATGGATCAATCAATTAATTCAGCCTATAAATCTATCTCAGATTCTCTGCTACACTCTATCTCTCTGCTTAAATCCTGGTCTACATAATATCTGATTGAGAGCAAAAATTCTGAAGGCAGACAGTTTATTGTTCTCTCCCAGTTTGTCCACTTACCTGCTTTATGATCTTGAGCAAATTATTTAGCCTCTCTTGAGCTCTAGTTTCCCCATACATAAAAGAGTGATATGAGCAGTTTCTTTTTTAATGTTACTGTGTGGAAATAATACCCCCCCAAAAAATTCTTTACACACTGCCTGGCGCATAAAAATTTAGTGTTAAATGAGAGTGAGCAGTTATGATTAAAGCACCCAAGTCATTCCTAGACCATTGCTATAGCTTCCTTACTGATCTACCCTGGTCAATTGTTTAAAAGAAAATATGATCTTTTTACCTCCTTTCTTAAACTATGTCAATGGTTTACAATTTTTTCCTGGCATAAAAACAGAGTCCAGCAGCCAGTGCACCAGCTCCTGTTGAACTGTCCAGAGCAACTATTACCACCCTTAAGTCACATGTTTTCTTGAGCTCCTCTTGCTTTCTGAGCTGATTCTCAATTCAGACTGAAACACGTTTCATGTAATGGGAAAAACTTACCCTTTATTAAGACTTATATGAGAAACTTTTAGGTGTCAGGACATGTGGGTGGGTCAGAGCATGATCCTGGGAGTTCCAGGATCGCGTCCTCCATCGGGCTCCTGGTGGAGAGCCTGCTTCTCCCTCTGCCTATGTCTCTGCCTCTCTGTGTCTCTCATGAATAAATAAATAAAATCTTTTTTAAAAAGAGAAACTTTTAGTTTCTATCCCCCAGAATAATTTAGGTACTTCCTACTACTAGGTGACATAATCTCTGTAGTTCTTTACTGTTGCCTAGAAGAGTTCATTAGTTTAATTACTAATTTAATGATGATCACTCCTTCTGGACTAAGGATTTTGAAGTTAGAGACCATGCCTGCCTTGTGTACTGCTAAGTCCCAGCATGTACTATAAAACATCTTACTAAGTAATTGTACTTATCATTTAAATGTATAAATGAATGAATGGAGAGTGAGAATGAATGAATGAATGAAGAAATGACTTTCAGTGCTAACCTAGTATCTGCAAAACAGCCATTTTTTCTGAACTTTATTTAATCACAATTAGCAAATAGATATTTTAGTTGTCTTCTAAAAAATATCTAAGGAAAATTTTATTTAAAATGCCTCTTTTCACAAATACAATGCAATTACAATGAGCCAAAAAGATGCTGTGACTAGCTTAAGTTTATAAAATTAACTCCTCCATACACATATATGTATTTATACATAATATGTATACCCCACTTCTAATGCAAAGTCTGAAACCCTTATTTTTATGATTTAATACAGTTACTCAAAATATATTTCATACAAAAACTAGTTAGCAACTATTTTAAGAAAAAATAGGGAACAGTTGCAGGCTTGCATTTTTTATGTCTACTATTACACATATCATATTCTAATAATTCTGGAAAGCACTATTTGAATTAGTGCTTTAGTTAGCAGGACTGGAAAAGGAAAAGAAAGAACAGCATAATAGAGGTGAAGGTTACAACATTTGTCATTTATATGGCATATTTTTTACTTCCTAAGGCAAATGTTAACACTTTCCTTCTGTTGCTATTCAAAGTGGACAAAAAACCTCTACCTTGAAAATGTATTTTATTCAAACTTATTTACAGAAAAGATAATCTCTGCTTAAAATGAAGATTATTTGAGAATTCTTCAAGCCACACCTTAGATGGTTGCTATTTATATTTAAAATATAAAGAACTAGACATAAGCAATCCTAAAATCAATTGATGACTACATTTTTTGAAGCCTGTTTATTTAGAAATCCTACCAAATAAAACAGATTTTTGTTTTCTCATATTTCTAGATCATTACAGCCTTGAAAAAAAGTATAAAAATTGATGTCTGATATTTTAAGATAGTAAATTTGGCAACAGATTATTTTACCCTTCTTCATTAACAACTCAGACATTATAAAAAATTATATATACTCATGGTATGTGTACACATGCAAGTATGCACACCTGCAAGTACACATAAATATTAAAATTAGTAGGTAGGGGCTCCTGGATAGCTCAGTGGTTGAGTGTCTGTTTTTGGCTCAGGTTGTGATCCCAGAGTCCTGGGATTGAGTCCCACATCAGGCTCCCACAGGGATCCTGCTTCTCCCTCTGCCTATGTCTCTACCTCTCTCTCTGTTTTGCTCATGAATAAATAAATAAAATCTTTAAAAATATATATTAAAATTAATAGGTAAATCTGTATCAATATTGTAACTTCTATTTCAAATATCATTAATTTAAAAGTTAATGGAATAGACTGTGAACCAAAGATTTGCAACATATATAATGATTGTGGAGAAAACAAATACTCTCTTACACTTGTTAGAATGATTTGGTTGTTATCTATTAAGGTTTGGAATGTGTCTACTGTAATAGACACCATCTCTACTCATTTTGTATCTATACTAGAAAAAAAAACATTTTAACTATGAGACATGTAGGAAAATGTCAATAATGCGTTGCTTATAATAATGCATTGCTTACAATACTGGAGGGTGCCTGAGTAACTCAGTTGGTTAAGCTACCAACTCTTGATTTCACCTCAGGTCATAATCTCAGGGTCTGTTGTGCTCTGCACTGAGTATGGAGCCTGCTTGAGATTCTCTCTCTCCCTCTCCCTCAGCGCCTCCCCCCCTTGTGTTCACACATGCTCTCTCTCTCTAAAAAAATAATTTAAAAAACAATAATACAATATTGAAAGTATTTTAAAAGTTCATTAACTGGGGAATAGCCAAATAATTTATGGTATATCCATAATTATGACATACCTTGTGTTAATTAAGAATAATAAGGTAGTCTATAGTCTTCCATAAAAACATCTAAAAATATTTCAATTTAAGTAAAATAATGTAATAAAAATTTTTAAATAATATTTAAATGAAACAGCATATGTGCATATAGTACACATTAACTAATTTAATTCCCCCATGATCAACAATCCAGTTATTATTTTTATCCATATTATGCAAGCAAGGAAATGGAGGTAGAAAAAGCATATGTCACATGGTAACATAGCTATTAAGTGACAGAACTAAAATTTAAACCCAGGTACATGGACTCTAGCATCTATACTCATAAGCAAGTTATAGAATTATAAATATACTAGAGGAATAATACAAACCACATGCAAACATATATATATATATATATATCTTTCATATCATATATGTTATAAATGTATATTTAAACATAGCTAAAGAATAAGAATATTATATAATGTATTGATAAGATCTAAAACCTCTGGGATTGAAATAGCAGAATTGGGGTAAATTATTACCTTTATTATTCATGTTTTAATCAAGGACAAGGAGACCATACTCAGATACAATTCTCTGATTTGAACCTTTTAAAAAATAAAAATGTGAATTTATATTTATTTCATAGTAAAGTAAGTTAATGCAATTAATTTTCTATTTTTGATTAAAAAATAAGTTATATTTTGTGCATATAAGCAGAAAGTGAAAAATTACTGAGAATGTGACTTTTTACAGGTCTTGAAGTGAAAAGAATGTATTGACTCAAAATTGAGTGTTATTTGTAGTAAGTATAATAAAGAATTTGAAATTTAAATCAATGAAGGGTTTTTTTTTTTCCCTTCTCTCTATAGCAGCTCAAAAAGATACTATTTCCTTTATAGAATTGGGTGTTTCTTTTATCTAATGGAAGCTAAAAGAGAGTGATAGTGAGTTCTCAACACTGCTAATTTTAATGTACAAAAATTTAAGACAGAATGAAATGAATCCTTAATTAGAATTCTTTTGTTTATAAGTAAAAGGAACAGAATTGGAAGGAAACTTTGGTAAGAGTAAAATAATTTATTGAGGGCAGGACAAGACTGTGGAGGAGTAGGGTCCCCAACTCACCCATCCCCACCAACTCACCTGGATTACTTTCAAATCATCCTGAAAACCTACAAATCCGACCTGGGATTTAAGGAGAGAACAGCTGGGATGCTACAGAGAGAAGGGTCTTTGTTTCTAACAAGGTAGGAAAGCGGAAAACAAATAAAAAAGAATCCAGTGGGGGAGGCCCCCGCGGGGACCTGGGCTAAGGCTGCGGCCAGAGCCTCCGGACAGGAGAGCCCAGCCGCGGAGGAGTGGGAGCATCAAAGCCCTCACCGGGTTCTTCCCCTTGGAAAGTCCTCAGCAGGGAAGCCGGGGAGAACCGCAGGAGGGGCGGGGGGGCCTCCAGGCTCCCGGGGTCACCAGGAGAGGAAGGCGCCCGGGGGAGAGCGCCCCACACCGCGGCCGGGCTCGGTAAAGGGCTGGAGCTCCCTGGCGGGGCCTCGGGGAGAAGCCGGTGGGTCAGGGGGGGCTCCGGGGGAGGGGGCTGCACCTGCTGCCTTCGGGGGCCCCGGCCCAGAGCGCAATCCCAGCAGCGCAGGCCCTGGATCCCAGGGCGCCAGGGAAACAGCGCTCAATCCTGCGGTCCCCCGGGACAGGCGGGGGCCACCAGGGGGAGGTGGGGAGGGCACAGGCCAGTCAGGATGCTTCTGCAACCAGCGCCCCCAGGGAGAGGTGGGGAAGGCACAGGACAGCAAGGATGCTGCTACCCCGGGGTTCCCCCAAGCTGTGCAGCTCAGTGCCCCCACCCCAAGAGCACCTAGGTCAGTGCGGACTGGGAGACTGTGGGTGGTTACTGGTGGAGCTGACTACAGGGCTGGAGACCTGGCCGCTGCCAGTGGCGTTGTTCCTTCTTGTGTCACCCTGTGCCTGGGAGAGGTGGAGCCCCAGGGAACAGAGAGCTCATGGGGTCAACAGCACTGAGCCCGGCACCGGCAGCGGGGTGGGGGGAGCAGTTCCCACAGGTGCACACACCTGAGAATCAACACAGCAGCTTCTCCCTCATAAGAACACTAGAAGAACAGGTGAAGAGCAAGTTCCTGACGGAGCAGCACTGGAAAGCTCCAGGGGAAGTTAAGGGATTTACAGTATATAGAACCACAGGGGACCCCTCCTATTTTTTTTCTTCCTTTTTCCAGTACAACTCATTTTTATATCAGACTATAAATTTTCATTTTTTTCTCTTTTCCCACCTTAACTACAATATTTACCACTTCTTCGTTTTTAAGATTCCTCCTTTTTGACTTTCATATTTCTACAATTACAGGTCCTAGATATACTTTCCACTTCTAGATTCCCTTCAACATACTCAACTTAATTTGGGGAGATATACAAGATTTTTTTTTCGTTGTTTTTTGTTTTCTCTGCCTCATTTGTTCTACAATGGCGGAAGTTAATACCTTCTAAAACATGACCAGCATACACCCAGAACCAAGTGGTATACCATGCTGGTTCATTCTGTGGATTCCTCATTCCCATTCTAACCCCCTCTGTTATCTCATTTATGTTTTGGTGGTCAGTGTTGAGGACTTCTACAAGTAGAAGTTTATATAAAGTGGTTTATATAAACTTGGGATTGAGCGTCTTCTAAAATACAGAACTTAATATACACTGAACCAAGAAGATCACCCTCTAGGACCCCTCAGGTAGACTACATTCTCCCTCCACTACTTCACCACCAACATCTCCCAGACACCAGCACCCCCCACCCCATTTTTTTCTTTTTTTTCCTCTTTACTTTTGCTATTTTTCTCTTCTCTTTATTTTGTTTCTTCTTTGGGATTCTTGGTCTTTCATTTTTTACTATTATGTTTTAAAATATGTCTTTTACTTTAGTGGTCCTTTTGTTTTATTTTATTTTGATCTCTGTTTTCAATTTCTGGTCTCTGACCTCATCAGAATCACCTAAGATGAAATTTATTTAGGTCGTCATTGATATTCTTGACTCAGCCTGCTCATACAGCCACTCTGAACTGAGCAAAATGACTAGAAGGAAGAACTCACCACACACACAAAAAAAGAATCAGAAAGAATACTCTCTGCCACAGAGTTACAGAATTTGGATTACAATTCGATGACAGAAAGCCAATTCTGAAGCACAGTTATAAAGCTACTGGTGGCTCTGGAAAAAAGCATAAAGGAATCAAGAGACTTCATGACTGCAAAATTTAGATCTAATCAGGCCAAAATTAAAAATCAAATAAGTGAGATGCAATCCAAACTGGAGGTCCTAATGACAAGGATTAATGAGGTAGAAAAAAGAGTAAGTGACATAGAAGACAAATTAATGGCAAGGAAGGAAGCTGAGGAAAAAAGAGAAAAACAATGAAAAGACCAGAGGAAAGGTTCAGGGAAACAAATGATAGACTCAGAAGGAAAGATCTACATTTAATTGGGGTTCCAGAGAGTGCCGAGAGGGCCAGAGGGCCAGAAAGCATATTTGAACAAATCATAGTTTAGAACTTCCCTAATTGGAGAGGGAAACAGGCATTCAGATTCAGGAGATAGAGAGGTCCTCCCCAAAATCAATAAAAACCATTCAACACCTCGACGTTTAATAGTGAAACTTACAAATTCCAAAGATAAAGAGAAAATCCTTACAGCAGCGAGAGACAAGAGATCTCTAACTTATATGGGGAGAAATATTAGATTAACAGCAGACCTCTCCACAGAGACCTGGCAAGCCAGAAAGTGCTGGCAGGATATATTCAGGGCCCAAAAAGAGAAGAACATGCAGCCAAGAATACTTTATCCAGCAAGGCTCTCATTCAGAATAGAAGGAGAGATAAAGAGCTTCCAAGATAGGCAGAAACTGAAAGAATATGTGACCACCAAACCAGCTCTGTGAGAAATATTAAGGGGGACCCTGTAAAAGGAAGAGGAAGCCCAAAGAAATAATCCACAAAAACATGGACTGAATAGGTACTACAATGACACTAAATTCATATCTTTCAATAGTAACTCTGAATGTGAATGGGCTAAATGATCCCATCAAAACACACAGAGTTTCAGACTGGATAAAAAACAAGACCAAATCTATTTGCTGTCTACAAGAGACTCATTTGAGACCTAAGGACACCTCCAGCCTGAAAATGAAAGGTTGGAAAACCATGTACTATTCAAATGGTCCTCAAAAAAAGCTGAGGTAGCAATTCTCATATCAGATAAATTATAGTTTATCCCAAAGACTCTAGTAAGAGGTGAAGAGGGATACTCTATCATACCTAAAGGATCTATCCAACAAGAGGACCTAACAATCATAAATATTTATGCCCCTAATGTGGGAGCTGCCAAGTATACCAACCAATTAATGACCAAAGTAAAGACATACTTAGATAATAATACACTAATAGTAGGAGACTTCAACATGACACTTTCTGCAAGTGACAGATTTTCTAAGCACTACATCACCAAAGAAACAAGAGCTTTAAATGATACACTGGACCAGATGGATTTCACAGATATATACAGAACTTTGCATCCTAATGCAACTGAATACACATTATTCTCAAGTGCACATGGAACTTTCTCCAGAATAGACCATGTACTGGGTCACAAATCAGGTCTCAACTGATATCAAAAGATTGGGATTGTTCCCTGCATATTTCCAGACCATAATGCTTTGAAACTAGAACTCAATCACAAGAAGAAATTTGAAGAAACTCAAACACGTTAAAGAGTATCCTACTAAAGAAAAATGGGATATCACAGTTACAGTAGTAAATGAAACTGCTTTGAGTTTCAACGTCTTAGAGGAAGGAAAAAGAGAATAATAGGGAAGCATTAACTTTGGTTGAAGGTAATGTTTGCCCTTTAATCTTTCACTCATGGTCTGCTAGTGAAAAGGAAGTAAATGAGATTCTTTTGTGTAACTTTGTCATTTCGTTGTATTACCAAATAGCTGAGGTTTTGATCCTGAGTTGTTTTGCAAGTATGTTTGGTAAGCACAGTAAAGAGAAGTTAGCAGGAGGGTGATAATCTGTGTGTGGGGACTGGCAGGGGATGATTTGTTTTAGGGGAAGATGCCCATATTTTAAACTTCTGAATAAACTGTGTGAAATGGAAAAAAAGAAAAAAAAAAGAGTATCCTACTAAAAGATGAATGGGTCAACGAGGAAATTAGAGAAGAATTAAAAAGATTCATGGAAACTAATGAAAATAAAGATATAACCGCTCAAAATATTTGGGATACAGCAAAAGCAGTCCTAAGAGGGAAATACATCGCAATACAAGCATCCCTCAAAAATTGGAAAAAACTAAAATACACAAGCTAAACCTGCACCTAAAGGAACTGGAGAAAGAACAGCAAATAAAACCTACACCGAGCAGAAGAAGAGAGTTAATAAAGATTCGAGCAGAACTCAATGAAATAGAGACAAGAAGAACTATAGAGCAGATCAACAAAACCAGGAGTTGGTTCTTTGAAAGAATTAATAAGATGGATAAACCATTAGCCAACTTTATTAAAAACAAAAGAGAAAAGACTCAAATTAATAAAATCATGAATGAAAAAGGAGAGATCACAACCAATACCAAGGAAATACAAACTATTTTAAAAATGTATTATGGGCAGCTATATGACAATAAATTAGGCAATCTAGAAGAAATGGACGCATTACTGGAAAGCCACAAACTAACAAAACTGGAACAGGAAGAAATAGAAAACCTGAACAGGCCAATTACCAGGGAAGAAATTGAAACAAGCCATCAAAAACCTCCCAGGACACAAAAGTCCAGGGCCAGATGGCTTCCCAGGGGAATTCAATCAAACGTTTAAAGAAGAAACAATACCTATTCTACTAAGGCTGTTCTGAAGGATAGAAAGGATTGGAATACTTCCAAACTTGTTTTATGTGGCCAGCAGCACCTTAATTTCAATACCAGACAAAGACCCTACCAAAAAGGCGAATTATAGACCATATCCCTGATGAACAATATGCAAAAATTCTCAACAAGATACTAGCCAATAGGATCCAACAGTACATTAAGAAGATTATTCACAATGACCAAGTGGGATTATTCCCCGAGAAGGAAGGTTGGTTCAACACTCATAAAACAATCAACGTGATAGATCATATCAACAAGAGAAAAAAGAACGATATGATCCTCTCAATAGATGCAGAGAAAACATTTGACAAAATACAGCATCCATTCCTGATCAAAACTCTTCAGAGTGTAGGGATAGAGGGAACATTCCTCAGCATCTTACAAGCCATCTATGAAAAGCCCACAGCAAATATCATCCTCAATGGGGAAACACTGGGAGCCTTTCCCCTAAGATCAGGAGCAAGACAGGGATGTCCACTCTCCCCACTTCTATTCAACATAGTACTAGAAGTCCTAGCCTCAGCAATCAGGCAACCAAAAGAAATAAAAGGCATTCAAATTGGCAAAGAAGAAGTCAAAATCTCCCTCTTTGCAGATTACATGATATTGTACATAGGAAACCCAAAAGACTCCACTCCAAGATTTCTAGAACTCATACAGCAATTCGGCAGTGTGGGATACTGCCCAGAAATATTACAGGATACAAAATCAATGCCCAGAAATCAGTGGCATTTCTATACACTAACAATGAGACTGAAGAAAGAGAAATTAAGAAGTTAAGCCCATTTACAATTTCACCCAAAAGCATAAGGTACCTAGGAATAAACCTATCGAAAGAGGTAAAGGTTCTATACCCTAAAAACCACAGAACATTTCTGAAAGAAATTGAGGAAGACACAAAGAGATGGAAAAATATTCCATGCTCATGGATTGGCAGAATTAATATTGTGAAAATGTCAATGTTACCCAGGGCAATTTACATGTTCAATGCAATCCCTATCAAAATACCATGGACTTTCTTCAGAGAGTTGGAACAAATCATATTAAGATTTTTGTGGAATCAGAAAAGACCCCAAATAGCCAGGGGAATTTTGAAAAAGAAAACCAGAGCCGGAGGCATCACAATGCCGGATTTTGAGTTGTACTACAAAGCTTGATCATCAAGACAGTGTGGTATTGGCACAAAAACAGACACATAGATCATTGGAACAGAACAGAGAACTCAGAAATGGACCCTCAACTCTATGGCCAACTAATATTCAACAAAGCAAGAAAGACTATCTCCTGGAAAATGGACAGTCTCTTCAATAAGTAGTGCTGGGAAAATTGGACAGCTACGTGCAGAAGAATGAAACTAGACCATTCTCATATACCAGACACAAAGATAAACTCAAAATGGATGAAAGATCTAAATGTGAGACAAGAATCCATCAAAATCCTAGAGGAGAACACAGGCAACACCCTTTTTGAACTTGGCCACAGCAATTTCTTGCAAGATACATCTATGAAGGCAAGGGAAACAAAAGCAAAAATGAACTATTAGGACTTCATCAAGATAATATGCTTCTGCACAGCAAAGGAAAATGTCAGCAAAACTAAAAGACAACCTACGGAATGGGAGAAGATATTTGCAAATGACATACCAGATAAAGGGCTAATATCCAAGATTTATAAGAACTTATTAAATTCAACAGCAAAGAAACAAACAATCCAATCATGAAATGGGCAAAAGACATGAAAAGAAATTTCGCCAAAGAAGACATAGACATGGCCAACAAGCACATGAGAAAATGCTCCGCATCACCTGCCATCAAGGAAATACAAATGAAAACCACAATGAGACACCACTTCACACCAGTGAGAATGGTGAAAATTAACAAGACAGGAAACAACAAATGTTGGAGAGAATGTGGAGAAAGGGGAACCCTCCTGCACTGTTGGTGGGAATGTGAACAGGTACAGCCACTGGAAAACTGTGTGGAGGTTCCTCAACGAGTTAAAAATAAAGCTACCCTATGACCCAGGAACTGCTGGGAATTTACCGCAAAGATATAGATGCAGTGAAAAACCAAGACATCTGCACCCCAATGTTTATAGCAGCGATGTCCACAATAGCCAAACTGTGGAAGGAGCCTCGGTGTCCATTGAAAGATGACTGGATAAAGAAGATGTGGTCTATGTACACAATGGAATATTACTCAGCCATTAGAAACAACAAATACCCACCATTTGCTTTGACGTGGATGAAACTGGAGGGTATTATATACTGAATGAAGTAAGTCAATCGGAGAAGGACAAACATTATATAGTCTCATTCATTCGGGGCATATAAAAAATTAATGAAAGGGATTAAAGGGGAAAGTAGAGAAAATAAGTGGGAAATATCAGAGAGGGAGATAGAACATGAGAGACTCCTAACTCTGGGAAACCAACAAGGGGTAGTAGAAGGGGAGGTGGGTGGGGGATGGGATAACTGGGTGACGGGCACTGAGGGGAGCACTTCACTGGATGAGATCTGGTGTTATACTATATGCTGGCAAATCGAACTCCAATAAAAAATTTTAAAAAATAAAATAGAATAACATATTAATAGAATATCAGAAAGTTTTACAAAATCAAAGCTAGGAGACACATTTGTTTTCAGTAATGAACTCACATGTTTATTATTAAAGCTCTTTTTTATTAATTCTATACATTTAATTGGATGAGCACTGGATATTATACTATATGTTGGCAAGTTGGATTTAAATCAAAGACATGTATAAAAAATTCTACACATTCCCCCTACTTCTCTGTAGACATCTTCATAAAATTAGATTCATGCACAAGAAAAGAGACTTATACAGCCACCAGATAGAGCAAGCACTAGAGAGAATTATTATTTCTTCATTTTAATCACAGGGTAAGGATAAAGGCAGCCCAAGTTTTGCAACGGGTCCTTATCCCTTTTCCAATCTACCTTGGACAGGATGCATTATATATTGTAAAAACATATGTCAGTTTTTATTACTTAAACCATAGGGATTAGGGGCTTGGCCATTTTCCAGAAAAAGGAGCACTCAGTAAATGCCTCTTGCACTTAGAGGATCTTATTTTTTTAATTTTATTTTTAAGTGGGCTTGAATTCATGAACCTGAGATCAAGACCTGAGTTGAAATCAGGAGTTGGACACTTAACCAACCAAGCCACTCAGGTGCCCCAAGAATTCTTATTCTTTAAGAAGACAACTTGTTGATCACTTTGGAGAAATGATCGAAAGATTCAAAGGACATCCATACATAAAGTCACGTTTTGGAATTTAAATCATGCTCTAACATATTGTTTTGTTTTTAAAAAGTAAATGCTTTTAAAAATTGCTTTAACAAAACTATGACACTTTATATTTTAAATTTTACTTCTCTATTTAAGAAAAGTTTTATAATGGGGAAACATGATAACTTATTAGATGGGATATTAAAAACAATAAAGCCCTAAGGAAGTAATGAAATTATAATAAAAATAGCTAATGAAATCATTGTTATTATAGGTACCCACATCCATATCTGAAATTCTGAGGTTGAATTTATTCACAGGAAATGAAAGTGGATTATCCCTCCCTATAATGATTTCCCAAGTAGAATGCTTTCATAGCATGTAGTGCATTGGATTGTGGAAGGAAAATATTAGAATTTATTTTAATATTTATTGCATATCTGACATTAGAAAGAATTTAAGCTTTATTAACATTTAATAAATGATTGACAGCTCTTCTCTCTTTTTCTGCACGTCAGATGGTTTGTATTGCAAAGACACTCCACAAAGGAGGATTACATGGCTTCTAGAGAGCATTACCTCAAAATATGAAAAAATTACTTAATGGATTTATGCAGAACTCCCACTTCTGGACATGACAAAGGAACTGATTCTGCACTTGCCTTCCAGAAAGTAAGTATCAAAGAGGAAACGATATATAAGTTGATTCTTAACAAATATTCAATCCTAGATGGTTCAGGATTGCAAAAATTAAGAGAAGCATGTGGGGTGAGCCCACAACCACTCCAGGTATTGGTTCACCAACCTGAGCATTCAGCTGAGATCACAGAAAGGCCACACTTTAGGAAGAAGATCAAACAACAGAACAAGAGCTATCATATGGGACTACTTTCAAAATTAAAAGATCCTATAACAAGTTTTTTTTAAAAAAAGGAAGGGGGAAGCATGGTATACTTAAAGTCATCTGACACCTCCTAAACAAAAATCGCTGAATTAAGATATGTATGTTATTATATATTAATAGCATAATGTATAATTAATATATATTTTACATATATAAAGAGAGAAACAAAAACAGAGAGAGAATAACTATACTTACTATAACCACTGTGTAACATAACATTAAATAATTACTAATCATCTGAAAAGACCAGAAAATATGACCTAACATCAAGAAAAAGACCAGCCAGTTGAAATAAAATGACCTCAACATTGGAATTAGCAGATCATGATTTAAGGATGTTATAATGAACATACTCCAGAAAAAAAAATAAAAAAGAAAATAAACATACTCCAGGACTTAAAGGAAAATAAGATCATAAAGAACAAAATGACTGAGAAACTCAGAAGGAAAGGTACATTCTTAAAAGGGAAAATGGATCTTTGAAAGGTGCCTGTGTGGCTCAGTTGGACTGTTGGTTTGTGTTGGACTCTTGGTTTTGGCTTAAGTTATGATCTTAGGGTGGTGGGACCTAGTGCAATGTGGAGTCTGCTTGTCTTTCTCTCTCTGCTCCTTCCACCCACCCTGCTCCCAAATAAATAACTAAAATATTTTTTTAACAAAAGGATAATGGATATTTGAGATCTGAAAAGTAAAACAGGTGAAATGAAAATTTCATTTATGTTTAATAGTAGATTGAAAACTGCAGAAGAGAGTGTTAAAAAACTTCAACACAGTCAAACATAAATTTGGGTGTAACTAAAACATTGCATACAAATAAATTTATGTCTGTGCATGCATGTATAAAAAATAAAGAAATTTAGAAATCCATGGTCTGTACTTCTCTAGGGAAAAAGAAAAAAAAAAACAGCAGCATAAACTCAAAGCAAATGTAAAGAAGGATATTATGCAAAAAAAAAAAAAAGCAGAAATTAAGGAAAAAATACAAACACAAAATTAACAGTCAAAAGTTGGTTTTGGGAAAATATTAGTAATAAACTCTTAGCAGACTGATCAGAAAAAAAAAAGAAAAAGAAAAAAAATAAGGCATGCATCACCAACATCAGGAAGAAAACTGAAATCATCTTACACATAATAAAGATATTTTTAAAACTATACATTATATGGGATCCCTGGGTGGCGCAGCGGTTTGGCGCGGGCCTTTGGCCCAGGGCGCAATCCTGGAGACCCGGGATCGAATCCCACGTCGGGCTCCCGGTGCATGGAGCCTGCTTCTCCCTCTGCCTATGTCTCTGCCTCTCTCTCTCTCTCTCTCTGTGACTATCATAAATAAATAGAAATTAAAAAAAATATATACATTATAATTTCTGTTATGAACATAAACATATAAACCTATGTGTTTATGAACAACTTTATGCAAACAATTTAAGTAAATTGGACAAATTTCTTCAAACATACAAATTAACCAAAATTAACATAAGACACAATTAATAAAATATTTTCTCAAATAATTGTATGTTTAACAAGTTGAATTTGAAAAAAAAAAAAAAAAAAAGCCTCTATTCAGAGAAAAGCCCAGACTCATTTGGTCTATTGTTTTTGTTTTGTTTTGTTTTGTTTAATAGGATAAAAAAAAAGGTTCAGCTTTGTTGACACGTAATTGACATATAATACTGTGTACATTTAAGGTGTACAACATGTTGACTTGAGACACATATATTGCAAAATAATTCCCACCACAGCCCTGGCTAATACTTACATCATATCACTATATCACCTAACTACCACTTCTTTTTTGTAATGTATAACATTGAAGATCTACTGTCTTAGCAACTTTCTAGTATATAATAGAGTATTATTAATTCTAATCACTGTGCTGTATATTAGATGCCCAGAATTTATTTCATCTTGTAACTGGAAGTTTTACTCTTTGAGTTCATGAGATCAAGCCCACTTAAAAATAAAATTAAAGAGATAAGAATCCTCTAAGTGCAGGAGGCATTACACTTTGACCAACAACTCCCCCTTCCCCCAACCTCCTGCCCTTGCTAACCACAGGCATCTATTTCTATGAGTTTGCCCTTGTTTAGATTTCATATATACGTGATATCACCCAGTATTTCTTTCTCTGGCTGAATTGTTTGTTTTGTTTTGTCTTTTTTTTTTTTTTTCCCGGAAGACAGGATGATAATGCATAATTTAATGGCTTTTAAAACACTATTGGATTCTTGACTTACCTTAAATAATTCTCATTTCTAAAGTTGCTTTTGATATTCTCTCGTCTTAGTTATATTTCAAGCTAAAAGGAAGCTTCTGAAACTGAGCTGTGTGCTAAATCTCATGATACTAATTGTCCCTTTCTTCTTTCATAAATACTCTCTGCTCCTTAGACTAATGGGGCAGTAAAATCTTCCTCGTTCAGCCTCCCTGGGGTAACAGTTACTGCACCATCTCTGCTGCCAATCTATGGCCAATCCATGACATGACTGGAGGAGCAAACGTTTAAACACTTAAATAAAACAGCAGTGGTTCTCATTATTCTGGTACATTCTTTGGGCTATTTCAGGCTTTGCCCACTGAGTTCATCCTTGTGAGCTGGTATCAGGGCAGCCTGTCTCCTAAGTGCATAGGCATCTCAGAAAGCCACAAGCCTCATTTCACGAAACCATATGCCCATCACTGCCCAGATACGTTCTCCCCTCTGAGAGAAATGAAATTAACTGGGGCCACACTTTCCCTCAGCCTGATGACAGTAAGAATTAAACTCCCTTCCTCCAGAGAGCACCAATTCTATGGGAAAGCTTTCTCACTCTGTCTATGTGTGCTGTCATTTAATTCAATTAAATCCACAGCTTTTCACCTTTTAGCTTTAATGAAGCTTTACCCTTTACCTCTCTCCATACCATAATAGCTCCAACCGTGGATAATTCAAGACCTCTTCTCACCAGGGCTTACCTCCAAGGGCTCCTTGATTTGGAGAAAGGGCTTTGGTCCTTGAGGTATTCACTCTTTCATATTCCAGTTGGCTTGAGTAACCCTCCGACTATGTTGGAAATGAAGGTAATAAGAAAAATTATATGTCAGTAGAGCTAAAATTAAAATATTGATTGCTGTATAATTTATGTGTGAACACAGAGCCATCTTTCTTCTTTCATTACAAGTCCAAAAGATTCAAATTGACTCTACTTTCACATACACTTCATGCTGTATTTCTCTTAAATGCAAGAATTAAGTGCTCCATACTTCCCATCAACATCCTTGAAGGACACTCCTGAGAATAAACACACTGCTGCTTTACTTTGTTTATTAATTCTCTTCTTCTTGAGGGAACTGAACCACATACTATCTATATTGCATAAGCACTACTTTATTTGCAAACCTTTATGAGATTTTCACTTAATAAACCTTGACACATTTTACAGTCGGAGAAATTAATAGCCACCTGAGAGCAACTTCAGGGGGTCGTGTTTGATGGAACAGCTACTCCCACTCCAGGTCTGGTGACACTCCTGAGTGTCCCTAATTATCACGCGGGTTCTTGTGAAATTCTAAAATGACTCTCAGAAGAAAATTAATTTTAATTAGCCCTAATTTTGAAAAATACATCCTGTACAACATTTTCATGGCCGAAACATCCGCAATCAAACATGGAACGTCGTATTGCTGAAACCATATGTCGGGAGGTAATTCAATTCCGTGAACATGGTTTGAGCACCTACTTTGTACAAGGTCCTGAATCAGCCCCAGCGAATGTCCAAAGATGTATTAGAAATAGTCACTGCTACTGAGAACTTAAACCCTTATGGGGGAACATAAGCATATAAATAACTAAGTAAACCAAGAGAAAATTAATTTGCTAAATACAACTTTCACCATGGGAGTGCTGAGGAAGGAACAATTAATTCTGATGGAACGTGCCAAATAAGTCCTTGAGGAGCAAGTCAAATGGCATCTTGGCTCTGGAAAGTAAACAGGATGCTAGTGAGTTGATAATGGGGGGATGGAGGGGCGATACTCTGAGAAGGCATCTGTTGCTTCTAACCGAGCAAGTGCAAAGGCCCAGAGAACTTTATAAAATTATGATGTAGAAGCTTATGAAAATATAATGATTTTGAAAAACTTGAAAAATGATTTTGTCTTTAAAATTAGCACAAACCATGCATGGGATAATTCATAATCACATATAAGTCTTCCCCCCAACGTATCTATTTAGCCAATATCCAACTCGGTTAGAGAGCTTTTGAAATGTGGGCATGAGTTCTGGTGATTTGTGTTAGTAAGTGGAGGTGTCAGCATATATTAATGCTATTAAATGTATTATTATTAATTAATTAATCACCAAAAATGTGTCCTGAGCACCTGCCATGTATATAGCACCATGTAGGAGCTGTCTATTTTAAATAAAGATAGAATTCCACATAACATCCTCTGGCTTCTCATCCTTTCTCTTCTCAGTTCAGAATCTCCTACACATCTCTAAACCCAGCCTGCTCCTTTTGCCATACATTATGCTTGCCTATGTATTTCTTCGTCTGACAAAGTACCATATTTGATTAAGAGGCCAAGTTACATTATATAAGGAAGTAACATTATTTATATAGAGAATTTATTAACATATCATGTATGGGTGTATATTGATTATTACAAACAAAATAGAGACCCCCTAATAGAGGCCCACAGGAGTTTATTGTAGGGCTCTGAGTGTGTGTGCATATATTACAGACATCCTGAAAATCATTGGTATCAGGCAGCCCCTGATAGCTCAGCAGTTTAGTGCCACCTTCAGCCCAGGGCGTGATCCTGGAGACCCAGGGTCGAGTCCCATGTCAGGCTCCCTGCATGGAGCCTGCTTCTCCCTCTGCCTGTGTCTCTGCCTTTCTCTCTCTGTGTGTCTCTCATGAACAAATAAATAAAATCTTAAAAAAAAATAAACAGTGAAAATCATTGGTATGAACTGTGTCCATTCCATTCTATTCATCCCAAAGGAAGGGAGGCAGGACTAGTCTGCCAAAGGAGGAAACCCAGGGAAAACGTGTATGGCAATGTCCTTCAAACGTTTGAAAGACTATTAGCGTGAGATATGTTGATTAGGTAGCAGTCAAAGGGAAATAAACTCTGGCTCAATAGATAAAATCAACCACCGATAGTTAGAGCCATGAATCAATGGTAAGTGAAATCTCGTGAGATAATGTCTGCTGCTGAAATATACACAGAGTATAAATATTCAGCAGCAGAAGTATTGGGGCAGGTATTATCCCAGCTTCCTCTTTGGGGAATTGACCAGTACCTGAATATGAAATTCAACTATAACATCTCATAATTTTATCCTATGTACATGGCACATCCTACCTTTTTACCTATTATTTGCCCATATCATTGGAATGACCCTCCCCTGTAGCTAGTTTATATAGATCACAGCATGGGATCTGTCCCTGAAGCTTCCTCCCACACTGACTTTCATGTAACGCCAGCCTTGGTCCCTTCAAAACTCAAACCTGCCTTCATGCTCTAACCATGGTTGGTATATACTATGTCCTGAGGATCTAGTCTGCTGCCTGTTTATATAAATAATGTTTTAGGAGATCCCTGGGTGGCTCAGCGGTTTAGCTCCTGCCTCTGGCCCAGGGCACGATCCTGGAGTCCCTGGATCCAGTCCCACGTCAGGCTCCCTGCATGGAGCCTGCTTCTCCCTCTGCTTGTGTCTGCCTCTCTCTGTCTCTCTCTAGGTCTATCATAAATCAATCAATCAATCAATCAATCAATCAATCAAGAAATCTTTAAAAAAATAATGTTTTATTGGAACACAGCCATTTTCATTCATTTATGTGTTATCTGTGGCAGAGTGGACCAGCTACAGCAGGAAGGGTATGCCCCACAATGTGAAACATTCTCTATCTGGCAATAGACAAAACATGTTTGCTAACGTCTGCCGTAAACCACATCTCAATGCTCCCTCAGGAAGGTTTTCTAATTCTCACTCCCCAGTGCTTCCAAACCCCCAAGAGAATTTTGTTGATATTGTTAAATGTGAAATTAAATAAATGTGACTCATCTCCTTACTTCATCATTTTACTTTCCCTCTCTTTATTTCCAATCCACATCCTAGAATAAGCAAGAGCCACTGCACAGAAAACAAACATGAGTGTACCTGGGACTTGATCCTGAAATTCACTTCCGGGGAGATGTCATGCATGGAGAAGCATTTCTGTTACTCCAAGTAGTAGAACACAATGCATTTTCCAATATTATCATAATTATAAGAGTCAATTCAGTTCTATAGTTTTATTTGCTTAATGTGATAACAGACACAAAATGTCTACCTTATACTCTGTGTTTCAGTGTCCTAAAGAAATAAGGTTGTGCTGAATGACACAATATATAAAAATACATATATTTTACAAAATATGACAAAATACAGTTGTCAGTCATTGTTCTAGTAACTTGTATATTTTACATGTATTGTGTCTCCGTTGCAACTAGAGCAGAAATTCCCTGCCCTGAGTAGTAAGATGGACATGGAAGTTCCCCTCTTTAGCTGTGCTTAGAAAGATTGCCAACAGTTCCCTATCAAACTCACACAACTTGTTCTGCATCCTCAATTCCCTCTACAGTAGGATATAGTAATTTATGACATGACCCTACTGACATAATCCAAATTACATGTTATTATCGCATTTTAACACTCTAGAAATAATATGGGATACCGCTCTGAGATTTCTGCAGCTGCTGTTGTGGAATGCTAACTATAAAGGTTGGCGTCCTGCTGAAAAGTCAAGTGGTGTATTTTTATTCTAACTCGGTCCCTTTCTTCTTCCTTCAGCATTCCAATCCTCTTCTGTCCTTTACCAAAGACGATCAGTCTACTCTGGTAGCGTGCGATAGCTTTGAGTGAGCAATTAAGCCTAAAATCAAGAAATGCTCTTTAAGATTATTCTGTTCCCCCTCTGCCCGACATAAACTTAGTTGATACTTCAAGCTTTCTCTGGAGTTTTATGCTGACCTTGGATCACCACAAGCAATTAGGTCAGTGTATTAAAAATAACTGTCTGCCTTTTGGGATTTAAAAACAGGCCAGCACTTTGGTGCCAGTGCTTCTATTTTTTATTGCAGTGTGATGAAAGATAATGATATCGGAGAATCCAATACCCTTTCCAATGAAACACGCTTCTATTCACATGTTCACTGTTCTGCAAAAGGGGAGGCCTCTTCTCCTTGAGTCAAAGTGTGGGATGAATCACTCATAGGCTCCAGAGCCACACTACCGGGGCTCTGGGCAAGGTACTTCACCCCACTGTGCCTCAGTTTCTAATCTCTACACGGGATGATAGGACACACTTTGTATGGTTGTTGTTATAGAGAAGAAATGAGCTAACCCACTTAAGTGCTCATGCGGTGTCTGGCACTACGTGTTCAGCTTAAACTATCCCTATCACTGTTTCTGTTATTCTTGTCCTGAGAGAATTTGTGTATCCTTGGGTCCCTTCAGCTTTGATTCTTCATTTCTGTAATGGGAAGAATACACCTACTTTGAAACAATTATTTCGAATAATAAAATCTAACTGGCTTTAGAATAAATAATCACATGTGAACAAACAGGAGCACACTTTAATTTCGCATGCCAGAAATGGGTGGAGAGGCTTGGATACTCCCAGGGAAAGAGAGCAATCCTCACCAGGCTTATTCTGTCATAGGAAGAATAAATACTTCTCACAGTGAATAAAAAAAGTGTTTCTTTTGTGTTGACAACAATCTCAACACTGCCTCAGCGGTCCAAGAATTGAGCAGGTTTTATTTTAACATTTTTCCATGTGACTGAGCTAGGAGATAAAGATGTGTCCAAATCATCTGGCATTTTGAAATAGGAACAATGTTCATTTGAAATAAAGTGACTGTTGACTCGAAAATGAAGCCGCCACTAGTGTTCCAAAATGTTCTCACAGGTTTCTATGAAAATGCCCAATTATGGTTTTTTTCCTAAATAATTTTGTTTACATTTTATACAAAGACTAATAAATTCTTGTCATTATTGGAAGGAAATTATGGGCTTTCCTTTCTCTCAATCATTGTTTTGTGGTTCTCTTGTTACAAATCTAACATTTGCTTATCATGAGCTTTTTGCAAAGCTAGTATTTCAATTCAGAAATTTTTCGTAATAGTACACTTCAAGATTCACACTTACATATGTATGTATGTATTCGTATATGGGTACTTATGCAAACTCATATTTTTCTACCAAGTTTCTTTGCTTTTATTCTTCTAATGTTTCCTGGTGAGAAAAAAGAAAAATGAAAAAGCAAAGGAATGCTACAAGAGGGCATACTGGCTTTCCTTTGCAGTAGGAAATGATAATTAAATGGTTACCTTATTTGTTGCTACCACATGGTTACAAGCTCCCTCTTTCCCACTTTCTGCTTTCTGTTCTAGGTGGATTGGCCTTTCCTTGCTAATGGGTCTCACCAGCCCCCATCATACATCAGAGCTCTTTTGCAAATATTTCTTTTCATCAGCCCACACTTTCCCAAGGCCCATCTGTCTTTCCCTTGTGCAAATCTTATTCATCCTTCATTAGAGAAGACTCCACGATGCCCTTTTTAGAAAAAGTTGCCCTATGGCCTAACACAGAGGCTAAATTTCTTCTTAGATCTTTTCATATGAATAGTTGCATATAATTTGTGTCACCTTTTTGGTTAATGCAGGGAACATATATTTGTTAACTGAGTATATTATTCATTAAGGAAATGATTCTTAACTCTCTTGGCCCAGAACCAACCACAGTACTTCTGTTTACATTCAATGAGCAGGAATTATCTAGATTCAAGGGAACTAAGCCTATGAGCTATAGTTCCTATTAGAGCAGCCATTTCTCACCCGCTCTTCCTTTATGGAAACAAAGTGAATTATTGGAGGCCAGGAATATTGGGCTGCAGTTTACTAATGACCAACATGAATAAAAATTAAAAAAAGTTGTATGTGATAGAATTACTACTGAGCAATGTAAGAAAAACAAATAATATCAACACTAAAATTACGTCTTAAATTTCTGTTGGGCTTTTGCTTTTCAAATAGATTTTGCATTCACCACCACATTTCATCTTTTAGAGAATGAGGAAGATGATTTCCAGAAAGATTAACAACAAATCCAAGATTATTCAGCTTCTAAGGTGCCAATCAGGTACTTGAATTACAAGATTCCAGATGCAATTGTTATTACTCTTTCTAAAGGAATTCACTTAACTTTCTTTCTAAAATTAGTCATCATACTCTGTACCTTGAGAATTATAAGACAGCCACTTTTTTCTGCAGCAGAACAACACACGAGGATGAGGACCTAGAGCATATGACTCCACTGAAGCTAGTGCTGAGATAAATCTTTCCTAAAAAGTCAAACAAATACAAATAAGCAATGCCTATTTTATAAAAAAGTACAAATTATTAGTAGCCACATTTATGTTTTGGGAAACTGAAATTCAGAATACTTAAGAATCTAGTTTAAGATCATACAATTAAATGAGGAAGTTGAAATTCAAACTCAGCATTTTCAACAGACTCCCATTATACCAGAAAGTAGGGGATTTATTATCCTGTATACATAGAACCAATGTTCTTTTCCAAATATTTGTAACTTTTCATTTACAATTAAGGATAGCATTTGAGCATAGAAATCCTTTGGATTACATGTTCAACACATACTGAAAAATCTAGAAAAGCAACAACAACTAGACTCAGATTTATGTAGATGTACATCTCATGGCTCTATTGTTGGTAAGTATTGGGCAAATGAAATCTCTGTAGTTTTATGAAAGATTTTATTTTATTTTATTCAAAGACTTATTTATTTTAGAGAAAGAATGAAAGCAAGAGCAGGAGGAGAGGGATAAACAGACTCCCTGCTGAGCAGGGAACCTGATGCAGGGCTCAATTCCAGGACCCTGACCCTGTGACCTAGGTCACAACCAAGAGTCAGATACTTAACCCACTAAGCCACCCAGGTGCCCCTCCGTGAAAGACTTTAGAGTAGTAGAACAACATAGAGATTCTTGTTTACTCTTAAAGATTGCAATGGTTAGCTATTCATAGACCAGTATGCAGAAATTTACTGGTATAATAAACTTAGTGATCAAAGAAATGAAATTAAATTAGCTATAGTTCAAATGGAGATGTTTAGGATGTATAATCAGCAAGCATGAGCAATAATGTTACCAAAATTATGAGTAACCTTATCTCCTCTTTTAAGAACTGTCAGGAAGGATAAATTATGTGGGCATTGTACTTGCAGATTCCCTAGACAAGGAAATCTACCCAGATTTATAAAGTTAATTTTGTACTAAATTAAGAACTTTGGGCTTGTCCTATGAGAGACAGTGATATTTCTAATGGGTCATTTTGCAAATCTTCAATGATTAAAGAGATTTTGACTCTGGAATATTCACAGTGGCACACACATCAAAAGTCACTCATCATCTCCTTCACTTCATATCAATGAATGGGAATTTATCAACATGAATTGAGAATGACAAGAATACCAAACAAATCATATGTCTAAGTAAGATCCATGAAAGAAAAGGACCTTCTCAAATACTATTTTTTCTTGTTCATTAGAATTTCATCTAAACCAAGCTAATATTTGTTTAGGAATCAGAAGAAGAGAGCTCTATCTACTTAATCTCATTTTTTTCATCTTTAATGAAAACACTTGCCATGCATTATCTGGGTAACTGGAAATTATGAAAATTATAGGGAGGGCATAATCTCTAACCAATTAGAAAAGTCCTCTGAGAGAGTACTGTACTCTTCACTGCAGGCACTGGCACCCAATCATAACATGGAACAATTGCAACACAATTTATTTTCCACATTTGAAAATGCATTTTCTTGGGGCTTCTGGGTACTGGGTAGCTCAGTAGGTTAAGTGTCTGACTTTGACTCAGGTCATGGTCTCAGAGTCATGAGACTGAGCTCCTCATATGGCTCTTTGCACAACAGAGAGTCTATTTGTCCTTCTACCTCTCTCCCCCTCTTGTACTCAAATAAATAAATAAAATCTTTAAAAAATGAATTTTCTTTTTTCAGATTATTTTTAGAGCAATTTTAGCTTTACATAAAATTGAGAACGAGGTAAAAGTTTCTCATATATATCTCTTGGCCCTACACATACATAACTTCCCCCATTATCAAACATTACTCTCATGTTTGAATGTGAGAATGGAACATTTTTTACCAAGGATAAGTCTTCATTGACGCATTATTATCACTCAAAGTCTGTACTTTATCTTAGGATTTACTATTGGTGGTGTGCTTTTCATTAGGTAGACAAAATATAATGATACATTGTTAGAATATCAAAGTATTTTTACTATCTTAAAGATCATGTATGTTCAGTCTATTCATCTCTCCTCTCCATGCTTAGAAATCACAGATTTTTTTATTGTCTGTGCTGTTTTGATTTTTCCCAAATGTTAAATAGTTGGGGTCATACAGTCTGTAGACTTTTCAGTTTGGATTTTTTTCTCATAGTAATATGCACTTGTTTTCTCCATGTGTTTTCAGGATTTGATAGCTGATTGGTTGATTGATTTGATTTGAATTATATTATTATTCAGCACTGAATAATATTCCATTGTGTGGATGTACCCCAGTTTATCCATTCATTTACAGAAGGACAGTCTGGTTGCTTCCAAGTTTTACTACTGCAAATAAAGCTGCTATCAGCACCCACGTGCAGGTTTTTGTGCAGTTTTCAACTCCTTTGGGTAAACACCAATAAGCACGATCACATGACGCTTGCATATGTTAAGAGTACAGTTAGTTTTGTAAGAAGCCACCAAACTGTCTCCTAAAATGAGTGTAAGATTTTGTATTTCTGTCGGCAATGAACGAGAGTTTCTGTAGCTCTTCCTCTTTGTCAGCATTGCTGTTAACTGTTTCCAGATTTTAGCCATTCTAATATGTGTGAAAAATTTTTCATTCCTGTTTTTATGTGCAGTTCCCCAATAACATAAGCACGTTTGTCACCTCTCTTCTTCACTGATGAGGAATCTTTTAAAGTCCTTGGCAAATATTTAATCAGATTATTTGTTTTCCTGTTGCTGAGTTTTAAGATTTCTTTGTTTATTTTGGATAACAATCCTTTAACACATGTCTTTTGCCAATATTCTCTCCCAGTCTATGGCTTGTCTTCTAACTTTCTTGATGATGTCTTTCACAGAACATAAATTTTTATTTTAATGAAGTCCAGTGTATCGATTACTTTTTTCATGGATTGTGTCTTTGGTGTTGCATCTAAAAAAGTTTCATCATAACCAAGGTGGTCTGGATTTTTGCCTATATTTCAGTTTCTTTTCATTTCTACTCACCTATTTTAATGTTCTCCAAACCATACACAACAGAGATCAAATTTGATGATTTCTATGGTAGCTTGCTTTATGAGTTTTAAATGACCAGGATTAAATTTCAAAATATTCATTTCCCATGAGAAACTCACTGTCATATTATGTTTTTTCTGGTGTAAGCAACAGAAAACAACATTGTTTAATAGAGAAAAGGAATATTTATATGACACAAAGAAGTTCAGACGTTCAAAGGGAAATCTATAACCAGTGCAAAAAGGCATCCACTTCAAGATGGCTCAGATCCAAATGTTTTCACTCCTTATATTACAGTATTGATGATACCATGTCCAAGGAAAAAGTGATAGATGGGACTTTTTTTGAGTGTCACAGTGTCACTACTTGCTTATAGAAATGAAGAGCATCTTACTGATTTCTAAGTGTAACATCAAGAATTCATAAAGGAGTATTTCCTCAAATTATACTGACCATGTTAATAAAAATAATTTCAGGTAGCATATCATGTGTCTATAGCACTGATAATGACATTGTTGTTTGGGTATTAGTTTTCCATTTATATGTAACAAATCATCTCAGATGTAACAGCTAAAAACGATATCTGCTCATCTTCAAATTCTGTAGCTCTGAAATCTGGGCAGGTTCAATTAAGTTTTAAATAGAAAGGCCAAATTTATTACGGAATCTTCTTCCCTCCCTCCTTTATCTTTTCAAGTTATACCAATACTTTAAAATGCTTTCAAGTACAATCTTGAAATATTTGGGACTTCTCTAATAATCTCTGGTATCTTTCTTCTAACAAAAGGCAGTATACATAGTTTGTATCATGCAAAATTGGAGTGTATTAATATTCTTTTGCTCTTCTCATATTTTGGCACAGTTTTTAAAACTAGACTATGAGCTATCACAGAGTGTCTATTTTACATATATTTCATGTCACACAGAGCATTGACCAAAGTTTTAAATACACAGCAGATAGCAGTTGTTAATTTTTCCCTATATATTAATATTCCCAAATAAAATATAAATGAAAATAAAAATAATCTCAACTGAATACTTTCTATTAAACCTCAGATATTCCCTTCATTGTATACTCAAGGAAGCATTTTTACAAACTCCTTTGTCATTTATTTTTTCATTCTCTCTCTTTCCTTTCCATAAAATTTTCCCAATTTATAACAAGGCTAAATCTTTAACAGGAAGGTTAACAATTATAATAAGCACATGAAAAAAGACTGATTATGAGAGTCAAAACAAAATTGCAGAAAATTCAGTATCATACAAAAATATCATGTGGATTCCTCACAACCAGCTTTCTGTGCCCTGGGTAGATATATTTTGGAACAAAGTGGTTGGCTTAATAAGAGATCTGGCGCTAAATAAAAGGTTTTCAACCTTCAGGGTTTAGCATCTGAACATACTCTTCAGGTGCCAGATTGGCCTGCCCTGGAGTTGATGGGGATTTGATGAACCTGTATGCATGTACAGCATCAATGGATGAAGAGACAGGGCCTCAGAAGCAGGAAAAGCCACTGAGAAAGAGAACTGATGGGAAATAGCATCAGAATGTACTGTAATATGACAAAATTCATGGATTCAGAGCCAGCCCATTAAGAAACAAGGTTTGCGCCATCAAGCTGAGACATCTGGCCATTTCAGCTTGGCCATATAGTGAAATAAAGGCAGGTCATCCTGGATTCAGCAATATTTGGGATGACTTCAATGATTCCTGATATTTCTATTTCAAGAGTATATCAGAATGGTTCTATGTTTGATGTATACTTTTCTCTTAATTTTAACCCATTTTAATAGCAGGGCTATATATTTTGATGGCATATCTTCCTGAGTATAGAGGTCATCTATCAAAGAGAAAATGATATTAGCTCTTTCCTTACAAGATTTGAAATAGTGACTAAGATGGCAATATCTAAAAATCTTTTCTACTAAAACAATTGGAACTTTTTCTACCTAAGAACTGCTTATATTTAAGTGGAAAATACAATGGATAAATATTAGGTGAATCTCTTAACTTAAGCTTGCTGTAAATAGTTTATGTTCTCTGAGGAATGAATGACTTGTGTCTGTCAGAGTTTGGATTATGAAGTGTTGAGAGCCCTGATATGTTGTCTCCTCACTGAGGACCTCAACCTTTGATGGTGGAGAAAACAGTTTATGCTTTAGGATTTCTTTTAAATGTGAATTCTATGATCTCTTTTGAAGAAGGGTAAGTACAGTTAATTTTGAATGTTTGAATTAAGAATATTTTAGGATATTAGTGAATGTTATTTTAATGTATGAATTAGAACCTTTTGATGGTCAATCAGCAAAGCAACATGACTATTTTCACTCCTTATTTGTATTAAGTTTTGGATTTGCAATCAATATAAATCTGTTGAATTAATAATGATAAAGCACATTACTTATTTGAGTAAATCTACGAAAGAAGTCAATGAAATGTAGTCTTTAGTTTCTAATGTATCAGCTTTGGAAATGGATGAACTGGTCTAAAGGAAGCCTCATTCTGATGGAAAGAAAAATCTGGGGGAAGACATCCTAAACAATCTGAGCCCAAGCGATTTATCAAGGATGTTGGATCTGTGTAACTTGCATCTTTCTTGGATAATGCCATGAGGCACAATCTCGTTCCTTCTCTTTGTTTCCAGACATAGGAACCAGAGCCCATTGAGAGATACTAACTCCTAGTTGTCATGGACACATCATTTCTAGGGAATAAATGATACCCTGAGAGGAAAGCAGGATAATACAAAAAGAAATAGTTGTCTTTCCTTAGTACAATACGTCAAATCAATAGGTCCATTTCCTTAGAAATAATGCAGGCTTTTTGTGTGCATGCTAGGTGGGTGAAGGCTAGACAGTATTTTTGATCAGCATTTCTGTTCTTTCATAACCCTACAACTAACTCTGCAGGAAAATTCCTGAATGTCTCCATTCAATATAGTACATGGGTCTTCCTCAACAAAGCAGATGATATACATCAATAAACTCTCATGCATCAGCAGGTCAGATTCAGAATTTGCCTCAGAATCCTCAGCTTCATGCCAGTGTAACTGTTTATGTCTCTGGTGTAGGGACAAGCCCAGCTGCCTCAATCTCCTCACCATAGTGGGCAAAGTCAGGGCTTACGATTGACCTTCTGCCTTATTTAGTAAGAGTTCTCTACGTTCTCTACCAGAACTGAAATCTTTCTGTGCTCTCCATCTGATTTGTTAGAACATGATTTCTGAGGGAAAAAAAGAATATATTCTTTTATATTGCCAACAATTGTGCCAAGAGATTTTTGTATTTATTTATTTGTTTGTTTGTTTATATTTATATATTTTTAAGATTTTTATTTGTTTATTCATGAGAGACACAGGGAGTGAGAGAGGCAGAGACACAGGCAGAGGGAGAAGCAGGCTCCATGCAGGGAGCCAGATGTGGAATTTGAGCCCGGGACTCCAGGATCATTCCCTGGGCGCAAGACAGGCACTTAACCACTGAGCCACCCAGGGATATCAGATTTTTGCATTTATTATAAAATCCTGAAAACAATGCTAAGATAGCAATATTATTACTATCTGTAATTTTATAGACAAACAGAGGCTTAGCCTACTTAATATTTTGCTAAAATTCACTGGCTACCAGCATTTGGGTTGGAGGACAACTAGGTAGTCACCCAAATTCCCAGCATCCCCATCTCTGAGTTAACTTAAATTTTAGATCACAGCAGGTTTTAGAACTGGCGAGTCTTTATAGATTCTAGTAATACTATGTTTTATAGCATGAGCTTGAATAATGAACCCATTCTTGAGCCAGTAAGCCTGGCTTACTGGTGGGTGAGTAATCTCATGACAAGATCTGAATTAAGTAACTGTGGGAAGGATTGGCCCATTTAAATAATCTGAAATGGGTTTTATGTAGAAAATTACAAGATATATTTTTTCTGTTACTAGAGGAATGACAACATTGGTGTTGGACAGGTAAAATCAACTATTGTAAACAACATCTGCATTTAAATGGAAGAAAAAAATAGAAGAGTGGTTTAAGGAGCGCTGGGGTATCTCAGTTGTTTGAGCCTCTGACTCTTGGTTTTTGCTCAGGTCATGATCTCATGGTTCCTGAGATTAAGCCCGTTTTTGGGCTCCCTGCTCAGTGAGGATTCTGCTTGAGATTCTTTCCCTTTGCCCCTCCTTCCTATGCTTGCTCTCTCTCAAATAAGTAAATAAATCTTAAATGATTTTTTTTAAAAAGATTTTATTTATTTATTCTTGAGAGAGAGAGAGAGAGAGAGAGAGAGAGAGAGAGGCAGAGACACAGGCAGAGGGAGAAGCAGGCTCCATGCAGGGACCCGGATGTGGAACTTGATCCTGGGTCTCCAGGATCACACCTGAATCCTGGCTGAAGGCAGCGCTAAACCGCTGAGCCACTGGGGCTGCCCAGTAGATAAATCTTAAAAAAAAATAAGAGTGGTTTAAAAATTAGAACAATTTCTGCTTTCAACCAGGTAAATTGGAAGCATTTTATATCTTCGTTAAATTACTAAGTATCCTTTTGGCCTTTTCTTTCCAGTAATATGTTTGAATAAAGAATTGGAATATATATATATATATATATATATATATATATATATTCTTAATAATGTATTAATTTACATGAAAAATTCACAGTGATATAAAATCACATTAAAATTTACTTTATAATAGCTTATATTTATGGAAAATTAATGGGACTGTCACAGAAAATGCAGCATTTATACTTGCTCACTCCCCATCGGTAAAAACATCATTTTCTTCCCATTCCAATTTTTTGACCCTAAAAATGAATCATAAGAAAAATACTGATCTTGCTAATTCAGAAGAATTTCAAATATAGAAGAATCTCTATATAGAAGAATCCAGCCTCTTGTTGCAAAAATATGGCTTCTAAAGTCTATCACCAATTTGTAAAATTGCTTGTTAATTTTCATAACATACAACCTACTAGATCAGAGTAAGAGAGGTATTTGTCCACAGAATCTTATGTAGTATTTTATCATAGCTCTTCATTGAAAAAATTAATATCACAACTGTTAATGGAGTGCCTAGTATATTTTAAAAAGTGATTGGCCCTGTGTTAAAACACAGAATTACATTTTATCATAAATGTTTTTATTTTTAAAAATGTTTTGTTTCCAAATTTAGAATTTTAAGAAATGTATAAAATGTCAAAATCATAATTATAATCAGGTTATTGTATTGTATTGCTTTCTCATCTATTTGTCCTTAATATGTTTTATCAAAAAAATAAAAAAATAAAAAAATGCTTTATCAAGTTAATTTACTGCCTCTGTAGGAAGACTTGAACAAGGTGACACTATATTTTCTCATTTGAGATTGAGAACTAAGGAGATTTTGGGCAGGGCTGATTGTTTATGAAATGTGGAGGTGGTACTGTTTTTATGTTTTGAGTACAGGAGTAGTTAACATCTCAAAATTCACACCTGTGCCCTGGAGAGAAAAAAAAAAAAAACCAAAACACTAATAATCAGAACTGAGTCCAAGATTCTCATACTTGGGCTTTACCCATACATCAGCCTTGTTTTTTCACTATTTAATGAAACAATTCTACTTCAGGCATTTACGATTTTTCTCTTTCCCCTTATAATTGCCCCCAATGCTAAAAATGTCCCCAACTCTTACACAGCAATCTGGCAACTGCTGGACTCTTCCATTCTATGGTTGGAAGAGAAGTATTTGTCACACATTTGAGCTTCAATGGTGCATTCCTAATATCATAGAATGATTGTAGTCATTACTGGCCACAAAAATTTCAATGTTCATTCATCTCTTTCTGGTATTCATTATGTGATTTAATTTTTCACAATTCATTCAAAACACTATAAGTTTCTAATTTAATTTCAAGAAACTGCATTTTAAATCTTATTGTTTATTTTTAATGTGTTATGTGCAAGATTGATTTTAGAATATTTGGAACACATCTTTGAAATTCATCTCATGACTACCTGATTATTTTCCTTCTTCAGACACTTGAGGATCTTCTTATAATCTTTTGTTTCTTCAAAAACATCTGTATTATTTTATAAATAAATAGCTAATCCTTTTTTTCTGATTATTTATAAAATTAACTTGAAGGTGAATATAACAGACATTGAACAGAATTGCTGGACTATAAGGAGAAAGAAGATAAGAACTCAGACCACAAAAGACAGGGAGTCCAAGGTATTCCAACCCTGTGTGCAGAAAAGAGCTGTTTGATTTTCTTATCAATTTTTATACTTCATTTTTATCGACTTAATGTTTCAAAAGCCTCCTGCTGTGCTTATGCATTAAAAAGTTGAGTTAATAATGCTGTCATTAGGGTTGGTGAAGAATATGAATTTAAGTTATTCATTGAAATGTTAAACATTGCAATGCAAGTAGCATATACAATGTAGGAGAGTAATGCAAATGAAAATAATGTAAAAATCACTTTGCATATTACAAATAAATATTTTCTTGGCATTGATGAAAGTGTCCAGAGCTCAAATTATTTATTCTTTCCTATAAAGTCAATTTTTTCCAGCAAGAATTCCAGAAAATGACAAAATAATATCAAACAGCTTTTAAAAGGAGTTAAAATCACATGAGTTAGTAAAATGAATACCAATTTTAATTATAACTCTATATGAATAGTTCAGTGATGTCCAAAGGGATAGTCAGGAGTTTTAGAGGGTGGACAGAAGTTTACAGAATCACCTCATAGCAATTATCTCTTCTTCATTCTCTCTCTCATCTTGGTTGACCCTCCTGAAAAGGGGAAACTTCTCCATCCTCCAATAACAACATCACCAACAAACTACCATCCATATGTTAGATATTCCAAGGAGGAGGACTTAAACCTCGCACTCTGTGCAAAAGGAGCCAGTCAGTTCTACAATCACCAGCAAATTCCTTCTAGTAGATAATTTATGAAGAAAATCGGTTTTAGTGTCAAATCTCCAGGTATTAATAAAAAGTCACTCTGCTTGCTCTAGTACTGTTGTATATGCTTTCCTTAGGCTCCCCAGGAAGGGCTGAGACACAACAAGTCTTAGAACTAAAGATTTAATCAATCTCTATTACCAAGAATATGACTTACAAGAGCACTGGAAATTGAGATACTCTTGAGTGGTTTGGACATGTCAGCTTATATCACTGGTTTTTCAGTTTGCTCATCAATAAATGACAGTTTAAAGTCAATGATGTCTAAAGCACTTATAGCCCTAAAATTCTCCTAATCTACTCTCCCTCTTCTCTGTTATTATGTTAGAAAGTTTTCTTTTATGTTTATTTCCAAATGTATATTGAATCAAATTTCCATATGCTATTATGAGGGCACTAAAATGCAACATAGTGAAACGGTATCAGTTTGTACAAGCAAAATAACAATCAGCAGGAATTTGCTAAGAATTCTCTGAATACAGACTGTCATCCATATTTTCATGTCAATTGGAACCACCCGTTGTGGGATATAAGGAGTGGTGGCAAGGATAGATTGTACATTATTGTAGGCAGTGGAAATCCATACTGACATTTTCTCTCTTCATATCCCTTTTTGGTGACCTGAAAAAACAAAAACAAACACCAAAAATCAAACAAAAAAAAGCCCACTTTGGCTTTTATACAATTTACAAATAATGTCACATCCCTCAATGACATTTGAAGTCCAAATAAGTTCATTTTCATTCAACAGTAGTATGGAAATAATTTCAGATCAACTTTGGGACAGCAATAGCAAAATGTTGTTTTGAAGTCATTGAGCATGGAGAATCACGTCTTACGCCATCTGTTGACAAAATGGAACTCTGCAGCCTGGAAGGCTACCGAATAAACCTAAGGAGTGTATTAGTGCTAGAAGCTAATTTAGAGAAGAGAAAAACAACAACAACAAGGCAGCAACAACAAAAAGCCATGGGGTGTCCTCATAAAAAGGCAAACAAAAGAAAGATCAAGAAGTGCAAACCCGGAGCTTAGATGCTTCTTTATTTGCACACATCTGCTTACTGAACACATTCCAATTTAATTATATAGCCAAATTACCATCCCCTTACAGAACTATTGTCATGGTTTTCAGATTCTTCCAAGTGTCAATTTCAGTGTAACTCCCTGTGTATTTCAAAACAATGCCTGGAAATTTTCCTCTCTGCAATTATGCAACATCCAAAGACATGGGCATTTTTTTCTCATCTAATCAAATTTTTCATGTTAGCTCCCCAAAGCACTTCCCTTTATGTTACATATCTGCGTATTTGCCTAGGTCATGTCTCCAGATTTTATTCAGATATTTTAAAAAGTTAATACTTAATTTTCACAGAAATGTTAGAAATATAGAATATGTATTTCCTTTATTTCAAACTTCAATGAGCTAAAATTCCTGCTTGTATAATTAATGAAAACTTAAATCCACTGAATAGGATTCTCATAAATCTTGAAGTATTATGAAAAGGTTTTTGTTTTTTTACAATAATCATGTCTATATTATAGAAGTTTTTGTCCAAAAAAAAAAAAATGCCACTAAAACTCTATGCCATCAGAAAAGGTTTTTATTTGAGATTATCTCATACCCAGTGTTTCTCAATGAAGAGTACTTGTTTTCTAGTGTGATGTAGACTTATTTATAACAATTATTGAGGTTTTAAATATATTCCTATAAATCTGACTGGCTTTAGAATAGCAAAAATTATATTTTTATCAAAGATAGCTTTATATTTTTTGATGGACTGATTGGTAATATAGAAGATATAAAAACTAAGAAATAGTCCAGCAACAATTTTTTTAAGTTAGCCACCTATTTATTCACCATTTATTAAATGTGTACATTGTGCCAAGCAGTATGCACGATCATTTCGAGATCCATGATTATATTAAGTTTATACATCAATCCTTTAAGGCAAATTCTTCTTCCCTATGCAGATGATATGCCATATTTTAATTATCAATGATTTGGTTGCATTTTATGAGTATAATCCTCACTTTTCTTTCATAGTTTGGAGTCTTCTCAAATAGAATATAAAAACAAACCTAAAAAAAATTCAAGTTGCAGTGGTCACTGGTTATGAAGATTTTTACATTCTGTTGGATATAAGAATTTGATTTGCATTAGCAGAAATAGATCTGAATTTTGTGTGACCTGACTTTATGTTATTTTGTCTTTCTAAGCTTTGTCACCTTCAGAGTAAGTCCATATCTGTACATCACTTCTTTCCTTACTCGGAAACATACTGTTCTGAAATATCACAACCGGCAAGAAATAAACATGACTTTTAAGTCTTGTGAAAGACAGGGTAAGTCTGATCCAGATCTGAACAATACTTAGGTTATTGCAAAGACTACATGGTACCCTGAGGTGTTGGGGGAAACAGCCAATGAATCGAGGCAGAAGCCCATCCATTTGGCAAATAATTGGCTTCTCCAGTGGAGGCAGCTGCTTTTCTGCCCTTCTGGCTGAAATGTACTGGAAAACGGTCCCTAAGGATGAAAGGAGGACAAAAATATTGGTGATACAGGAAAAAAAAATCTAGCAAAATAAGAACCTAAAACCAAGAGAAAAGCAGTTTATAACAATCTATTTAGGAGACGGAGCCCAGATCTCTTTAGAGAAATACTGGTTACCTTGTCTTCCTTCAAATGTGTTTTCTACTTTTTCCAAGGTAGTATTTAGAAGTATTTAACCATGAGCTCTCTTTCAATAGTACCAGTTAAGAAGGAAAGTTTTTCCTTCAGTGATTCAGTTATGGATAATTGTTCAGAAAGTAGGAAGTTCTTTGGTAGAGAAAGAGCATCTCTCGTTGATCAGCATGGCAGCTCACTTTGTCAGCTTTTATAGAAAAGCCATCATCCATAAAAATTTCTCAGAAGAGTTTGTTAGAACCAATTAGTAATTTGAACAAATGAGTGAATGAATGTCTAAAATCTATAATGTTCATTGTGCTGTTTCATGTATGACTAGAAGATTCTGAGAATTACAAAAATTATTTTTACTTTTCTAGAGCCAGGATATTATGCCAGAAAAAAAAAATTGTAACTATCTGGTCAAAAAAAAATTACTTTTGGGAGGGAAGATCTCTTTAATAGAAAGAACAGAGGAATGTCCCTAGAATGTATGTCTCTGGATAGAAAAACAAAGATATAAAGAAACAAATTAAAAAAAAAAAAAAAACAGCAGCATACCAAATCTAAGTTTGATTCTCAGTAACTTAACTGAGAATCCGTAGCTTAACTACAGATTCAGACACATCTAAAAATGTTTGGATGACATATGTTGCAAACAGACCAAAGATCTATTGGTGTAAAAGGTCTAGGAACCTCTGTGAGCAGTTCATCCTATAAAAAGAAATAGTTGAAGTATACGTGTTAGTGATTGGAAGTCTTACCCAATTCTCTTTCTGGTCGCAGGATCAGATGGCATGCATATGATTGGCTTTAGTAATGAAATGTGAGTGGAAGTACTGTCTTTTAATTCCTGCTGAAAAACTGAAAGTTCGCCTGTAACTTGCCTCATTCCTCACCCTACCTCAGCCTTGTGGAAGCCTGTATGGGGAGGTGAGTTCTATAAGCAACATGGATGACCAGTGAGCAAAGCCTCCTTGCTGTTTAGTTGGATCAATCTTAGCAGTGAGCATACCCTGAAGGTATGTTTTGTCCAGAATAGGCACCAGGAAATCTCAGTATGAGATATACAGATCCGTCTGGGGCCTTGAAAACTACAGAAGAATGGTGGGTAGTGCACCACCCAGCTGCGAAGGAACAGAATAGGGAATCCCAGGAAGAAAAGAACATGGATTATACCCCTTTAGCGTTCCTAAAAATATTAAGGCGACTTTAAATAGGGCTACTCATGCCTTAGTTTCAGTAAGTCAGAGTTCCAGAGAAACATAATTTACTGATGATGTGACCAGATTATTTACTCTGTCTCTGCAATGGGTTGGGGTGCCAGGAAAAGCCACACAGTGGAAGCCCTGATCAAATTGTACCTGAGCTAGTGGTGTCTGCCAATACTTCAGTTTGTCTATCTATCTTCAGTTTGATGGGCCAAAATCCCATTTTCCTCAATTGGGTCATCTGTTACCTGCCAATGAAAGCATGATAACCCATGCATTCAAATACTAATTATATAATGCTTTTTTTAAATTTCTAAACTCAATAAACTTTGAGTAATTGATGACTAAATGGCATTTAATTTATATATACACAAATTTTACCTACATGCAATGACAATTTGCCAATCAAAAGTTCCATCAATTATATAAGTGGTGTGTAATGTGTCAGTCATTTTGACATTTTCACCTAAATGAGATTTTAGTAATTTTAGTAGATCTAATAATAAAGTAGAGAAGTATAAAATTAATCATTTTTATGTTAATTGAAAAACCTGACCAAAAACCAACAAAAGGGGTAAAGTTATGAAGAGGTAATCACTATAAAAATGCTAATTAAAACAACTATGGTTTGAAGTTGCTTATTATACTGCCCAAAAATATGTATACTTGACTGTGATACAGAAACTGAGCATTGCCTTACACAGCAGGCTGAAACATAAATTGATACTAATTTTCTGCAGAATAAATTGAAAAATTGTGTCAAAAATACTAGGACATGTATTTTTTTATTCATTGATTTGACTTCTAAAATTTGTCCTATTGAAATAATTGACTAGTGTACAAAGATATGCACAAAAGGTAATATAACTGTTATTTTACATAACATAAAATACATTTAAACATATCAAAAATTAGGATTTAGTTTGAAAATATGTATCAAAATATAATGATTCATTAAAACTAAAGAAGTTCCTTTTACCTGGGGCATAGTGTACCCAACTGAAGATAGAAAAGAAACTCAGAGGGTAGGTTGAATTTAGCTTGAGAGGACTTTGTATGCCGTGGAGTTGAGACTTATCCTAAGGACAATGTTAAGATGTTATAAGGAGTAAATCACAGGACTGATGTGATCATATGTGCATTTTTTTTCAACTCACTCTAGCCATAGGCAGGAAAATGAGTTTTTCATTGGACAAAACTATTTCATTTAAAAATATTTTCTAAACTATTCAACTATTTAACAACAATCATTTGTTGAGCACATACTATATGTCAGACACAGTGGGATTCTGACAAAAACTCTACCTAAGACCTCCCATGTTAAAATGTACATTGATTGAAACTGATTGTTTATATCAAATGTTCCTATAAGTCTCAATGCAAAAGGTAATAGAAGTGCAGCTATATTTGGACAAATTTTTTCTACTATCTTGTCATCTTATGATCAATGCTCTATGCTGTATGATATGCAAATGATAAAGGCTTGGTATGTATGAAAATAATTTTGTATTGCAATCTTCTAAACATTTCAAAAAAGTAATTTACTATGTTTATAGTGCATTAGGTATATATCATAGGAGATTATTAAAGATATGATACATTTGGATGGATTCTAAAGTGCATCTTCTAGTTTACAGTAGTAATGAGCTGTGTAGACAAAAAATGGAAAGTGGGAGAGAAGGAAAGGGAGGAAGAAGGAAAGAAAAAAGGAAAGAAGAGAGGAAGAAAAGAAAAAGAGAGAAAGAAAGAAAGAAAGAAAGAAAGAAAGAAAGAAAGAAAGGAAAGAAAGAAAGAAAGAAAGAAAGAAAGAAAGAAAGAAAGAAAGAAAGAAAGAAAGAAAGAAAGAAAAAAGAAAATACTGAAAATATTGGTTTCCAACATGGATAGACACAATTGGTATATGAAATCTGGTTCTCAACAGTTATAACTGAATTCTTCTCAATTCCATAAAAGAACAATCCTTGCCTCTTGTGACACAATTATCCCTTAGTTACTTTCCAGTTCATAACAAGAAAGAGCACAGAGACCAATATTAGTAGAAATGGACACGTCTAGTTTTAGTAGACATGTGGCCAGTTATTATATGTCTCCTTTACCTGTGGAAGCACATTTCTCAGTTGATGGATAATATAATTCCTAAAATCCTGAGCATTTCTGTCTTTCTTGGTTTTGTTCTCCAACATATTTAATCATTTTCACATGAGGATTTCTTTTGTAGGAACTGACTAAATAGGACATATTAAGGAAATCTCTGCAAAATTATGGCTTTTTAAAACAGAGTATTAAATACAACTTGACTTTTATGGACGCATATGGTTGATTTTCTCACTGAAGACATGAAAAGTGGTGGTATCTTTAATAAGTAATCAGATGCAACTGGCCCAGATACTCCAAAAGAGACCTACTATCTACCAATTGCTAACGCTCAGAAAACTGAACAATCTAAGTACAAGGGAAGCTCACTTTTAAGGCTCAAGGCCTTCTTTGAAAATAGGTCCCATTTATTAATCTTGAGATATTTTAGCCTTCTAGAAAACTGAGCTGCATCTTATCCAGGATCAAGATCTTAGTCCAATAAGTACACAGGACATTGAATTCAACCAAAAATTCTCATTACTTACTAAAGTGGGTTCAGACTAGGGTGAATGAAAATCTGTCTAAAAAAGGTATATAGGGCAGGGGGACTGGGTGGCCCAGCAGGCCTGGCACAGCTCCCAGTTCCCCCTGCCCCCACCCCCCCCCCAAAAAAATAAATAAAAATAAAAAAGGTGTATAGAAACTTTGAACTTTAGGAGTAAGTTGTATACTATTGACTACAGTAGTTAACTTGGAAACTTAGCAGCTAAGTATAATGGTTCTAAATCAGTGCAGCTTTTGCTGATATTAAGATACACCCTTTGGGATATATGACGTGTCCCCAGAGTTCAAGCTCAGGCCACAAGAACATTAATTCTCCTGTATTTTTATAGAGGTTATAGGGTCAGGAAGTCACCAAGATGTTTTAGATCAGGGAGCATATGACTATACGTCCCAAATTTAAAACCACAGCATGATATCTGGGAGATTATTGGAGATGGCCTTTATGAAGCTGAAGTCCTTAACCCAATAGCTGAATGCATGGATCTTGTCTGATAGCATTTCACTTAAGCACTTTTAAATATAAAATATTGGATAATAGTAAAAGCTGACTAATAAACTTGAACTTATTTCAAAGATTGCTAGCCTAGGCCATTTTTTTGAGATACTGATCATTAAATGAAGCCAAGCCTTGAACAAAGAAATAAGAGTAAACCAGACTTACATCAAACTTCAGAAATTAGATAGATGACAAATAGATTGATAGACAGATTGATCTTCCAAACGGAAGATGTGTCCTATTGTTTTCTTCTTTCAAAACATTTTCTCTCCTTTCATGATCAGATTTTTTCCTCTGAGGCCCATTCTCCTCACTGAGACTCTCTTTCTACAAGTATACTTCACTTATAAATATTTATTTATAATCTCAGCATTGTCCGGGTACTGAGGATATAACCATAAAGAAAAGCACATGAGACCTCTGATGTTATGCTGCTAATATTATATGGAGAGATAGACAACAAGAATAAATAAGTAAACGCATAAATAAAATTAATTTGGTAAGTGATGACAATTACTTTAAAAATAAAACAGGGCAATTGGCCAGAGTAAGTCTGTGGTAAGGGAGAGAACATCTGGCTTTATATAAAAATAATATTCTTCTCCTTCTTTTTCATTTCACCTTTTGTGTTTGGTTGGTCTTCACTGTACTTAGTATTTTGTTTTTCATATTTTATATATTCATGAAAGAACTATGAATGAATGTATGTGATCAGTTCACTAAATGCAAGTTTTCAATTTCTCTGTTATTTTTGTAACATTCCTGAGCAGACCTGGAAATCAAAGAGAGTAAGCTTTATGATATATGCTATATTCACTAGATGAAGGAAAATACTATTAAGTGTTTGGGCTTCTTTTTCCTCACATAGCCCAAATAAAGGAGTAAATGATGAAAAAGCAATTTAAGACAAAAGGAGATATTACAAACTGTACTAAGACAGAGAAAATGTTCCTTAAATGAGCTTAGCATTTGGGAACAGTATTGAGTTGATGCTTTTACTATCTAAAGCTGTACATCAATATCTGCTGGAGGGTGTAGATGTTCTACTCAAGAAGAAATTAGTACAAACATCCAAAAACATGTGACCATAGCACAGAAATGTAGAAACATAAAAGAAACACTTATGTCTCTCCGAAAACAATTCCTGCATTTTAAACAGGCATAACATTTCTAATCCTCCAAAACCTATGAGTTGTTTTATTTGTTTGTTCATTGTCCTCTGCGAGGACAGTAGCAAGGTCCCTGCTCTGAAATGTCATCTCAACTCACCCCAGATCTGCACACATGGGTACTCTCCTTTCATCTAAGCAATAGCTATAGCTTTTTCCCACATGAGCAGCCCCACCCATCATAAGAACCGTTTGCTGAAGACCTCATATGCTGGGAGCAGAGAACCTGTGTTCAGTGATAACAGTGCTAACACTTAGCTCTTATGTGACTTTGAATAAATTACTTAAACATATGCCTAGGGATCCCTGGGTGGCGCAGCGGTTTAGCGCCTGCCTTTGGCCCGGGGCTCGATCCTGGAGACCCGGGATCGAATCCCACGTCGGGCTCCCGGTGCATGGAGCCTGCTTCTCCCTCTGCCTATGTCTCTGCCTCTCTTTCTCTCTCTCTGTGTGACTATCATAAATAAATAAAAAACAAAAAAACTTAAAAAAAAAAGAATTAAAAAAAAATAAACATATGCCTAGTTTTCTTCTTCATATGACCAACAAGTAACAGTACCTACTAGCAGGGTATTGTGAAAATTAAATTAGTTATTGCATATAAAGGCCTTAGACTAATGCTTCTCTCTTTCTCTCTCACACACACAAACACACACACACACACACACACACACACACACTTTCATATAAATATATCATCATCATTATCATCTATTTGGCTTCCATCAGCCTTACTCTGTTTTATTTTCCAATTTAGTCAGAACTCAGGTAGAGGAAACTGGGTCATTATCAGGTATCGATATTTGGAGAATGGACCAGGACAGTTGAAAAATAAGACTAGAAGTAAAAATTAGGGTTCAAAAAGACAACAAGAAAATTTAGTAAGGCCAGGGACCATAAGAAGTATGGGGTCAGAGATTTTGACCTTGACAATGGGAAAAGAGTCTATGGTGTAGAATGCAGCTATACATTTTTTCTTTTTCTTTTTTAAGAGATTTTATTTATTTATTCATGAGAGACACACAGAGAGAGGCAAAGACATAGGCAGAGGGAGAAGTAGGCTCCCTGCGGGGAGCCTGACTCAGGACTTAATCCCAGGACCCCAGGATCACAACCCGAGCCAAAGACAGATGCTCAACCACTGACTAAATTTTCAACAGTAGTGTAGGATGACCCGCAGTGGACTTGATCCAAGCATGGTTATGGGCTGTGTCAGAGCCAGTCAGAAGTCAACTAGCCACCAGGAATGCCAAAGAGATACCAAATGCTCACAGAAGTGCCAGCAAGATTGCCCTGATTTTCTTTCCCCCAGGATGCCATACTTCTGGTTTCCCTAGGCTTAATAAATAAAATCAGTGGGTTAGAGAAGAAAAAAATGAAGGATTTCAGGAGAAGAACACTTCCTTTCCAAACCCGATGCTTCCTCGTGGGAGAGGCCAACCTGTCTCCCACCTGGCCAGCATCTGGAGTGCATACTATGCCAGGTGAAATTCAGCCACCTCTCTGCAGGCCTCGGTCCAGGTTTCATGAAACCTGAAGTTTGTTCACTTTTGTGGGTTCTCTTAAGGAATCCAAACTTACAAACACAAAAGTAGATACAGAAGTGAACATTTACTTTGAACGAGGAAAGAGATTACAACAAATTTCAATTTTTAAAAGGCTGACAGTTCCCTTAAACATCGCAAAAATCCAAAACCACAAAATATTTCTTGTTAAATAATGGCCTGCCATCTCTATAATTATTCCTCTCCATTTCCTTGCCATATTCGTTGATTGTCTCTTTATATAGCAAAAAAGTCTGATACTATTTTTATAGAGATAATAGAATGATAATTTTGCCATTCTTCTAGCATACTTATTTATAAATAAAAAATGTACTCTTATTTTGCTAGTTTTGGAATATTAGTTTCACATTTGCAACTTGTGGTATGATGTCATTTATTTTTAAAGTTATTTTCAATATGAGAAAATCTCTGACATGTTTTCTCATTCATGTGTTATAAGATTTAAAAGGATTTTCTTCAGACTAAATTCTGGTTGTCTATATTTCAAACTTTGTTTCTTCTCCAACTGCCCTCATAGGCCTGGTTTTGGGTGCCATGGGGTATGATACAGTCTCTGATCCTTCCTTTATATCAGAATGCCAGGGAAATCAACACAGTTACATTTGTCCTCCTGAATGCCCAGCAATAACATAACTGTGCACAGAAAAGAACCACATACTTGATTCCAATAACTCAAACTCGATTTATCTCCAGCTCAGTTTCCCATTTGATGGATCCCAAACCAAATTCATATTAAGTCAACATTACCCAGCACAAGAGTATGTGTGATGGAGAGAAGGCAACAACAGGGAGACATTTGTCTTCTTCTTTAAAGGCAGTTTAAACACATTGTTTCTGCAAATTTTACAAAATATTAGACTCCTTTATGATCCTACAATTGCCTTTCTGGTAAATATGGGAAGAATAAATTAAGTGTGCTTGTCTTAGTTCTCATTCTCATGAGGAGAGAGCCTAACTGTCAAAAACCAGAGTTCTCCTCTGTTTTCAACATACTAATATCCCCCATCCTCATCTCTATAACCCCCTTGCCTACATACACAGTCATACACAGGAAGGCAAACCCAGTGGTATTCAGCCTGCCTAATTCTGGAGCTGAGATTCTATATTGACATGGATTTCACTTTCAACAAATTACATATTCACATTTGACATTTGCTAATAAATAGATCTATAACTAGACCTCCAATCTTCCTGACTTGTTCAGTTTCTCAGTATGAGCAAAAATTTAGAAAGAGCAAAACTATGTCTTTATAGTTTCTTCATCTGCAGTCATAATTTCCCCATTTCAATTAGTACGGCCAAGAATTTCTTGATGATACTAAACTACTTACTACTGGTTGAGATATGTAAGATTTTCAATCTTCTCACATTTCTTATTAAGGTCTTCATTTGTTCTTTAATTGCTTACTTACTCTTTATATGTGAAAAGGTTTTTTTCTTGATTGCTTTCAAACAATATTCTGGGAAAAATCAGGTATGGACCAACATGACAACTCTGTTGTTATATGGACATCATTTGTTCTCTACCCACCACTTATGAGGCAATTTGCATTTTAAAAAGCATATTCTGTAGCACAGCATACAATGTTTTTAGGAGAGAAATTATTCTATACACGGAGCAACAGAAATTTGGCTTTTCAAATTGTCTCAGAGCCAGCCCTCTCATAGACACCTGGATGATTCCTTTGAAGAAAGGTTTAAATAAGTAAAAATGGAATAGATTTTGACTAAAGTCCCTGTATATTTTTCAAGACAAACAGGCCTATGTACCGTAATACAGAGGGAAGATGAGTGATCTTTTTTTTTTAACACAATTAGATAGAACACAAGAATTTGGACAGAGAAAATGCAAACAAGAGACTGGTATTTAGCAGAGATGATGCAGCTACTCAGGATGTGGTTCAGCTGCCCTGAGAACTGTGATGGACAGTTCGAGACTTCTAGAAAGAGATACCAGTATCCCATTTGGGGGCAGAAGGCAATGGCAAGAGAAAGAGAGGCAGGCACTATTAATAAATATCTCATAGTCAGTGGACAAGAAGTTCCTAGATACCCAAGACATTTTCATATTCCATAACAATAGGGTAGGAGAATTCACAATTAGAGACTAGTCAGCAAAAACACGGACTATCACAGTTTATTGTATAATAGTTATAGATGTTGCTGATTCATGATAACTGGCCCTCCCTATTTTAGAGGAAGAGGTCTTCAAAATAACTTTTTTAAAAAAGATTTATTTATTTACTTACTTATTTGAGAGAGAGTGCTGGTGAATGAAGGGAGGGGCAGAGGAAGAGAGTCTTCAAGCAGACTCCTTGCTGAGCACAGAGCCCCACATGGGGCTCGATCTCACAACCAATGAGATCACGACCTAAGCCAAAACCAAGAGTTGGATACTCAACCAACTGAGCCACCCAGGTCAGGTGCCCTCAAAATAACTTTTCTACCTAAAGCCAGAGCTTATTTTTTTCTATTAAACTATCTCTCTCCTGAAGAATATATTCTCAGTCTGGATATCATATCTATTAGAGTGTTTGAAAAATTGGGGAAAAATTTAGGTAATGATGAAATAATAATGGCTAACCTGAGAACTGTGACCCTACCATGTACAGGAGGTGAAGTCCTGACTGCTTCCGTAAACTCCAAGCTCCAAGTCCCAAAGCAAAACATTTGCCCAGAACACAATGGGGGCTTACGACATAATTGTTGATTGGTGAATAAATATAGGTCATAAAGTTATTTCTAAATTTACCCTTCAATTTCTTCTTATTCATAATGTATACATAGAATACTTAATTTAAACTATGAAAGAATGTTTAAATTGGAATATAATTATGTGTCATTTTAGTTAACTGAAGAGACCCTATTGAATGACTCACATACTCATGAACGAAATATTCAAAAATAGGTTCTAACTTTAGATAACTTGTGAACTAGACGTACTTTTTCTTTTCAGATCACAGTGACTATTTCTTTTTCCTTTCGTTTTTCTTTTTTTTACCATCAAGGAAATATTTTCTACGTGATGCACCTCATACTTGTCCTTTTTGACATTCTTTTTGATACTGATAACATTATTTTAAAATATCCATTACTACTTTTTAAAAAGTAGTAGTTATGGGCCTATAATGGGTTAAGATCTCAGTTTACCTACAAAAAGTGTTTCCAACTTATTAAGAAGAAGTATAAAAGGAAGGAAAAAAAGTTTCAAGTGATAAAATTATTGAAGTCATAAGTGTACTATAACTGCAGTAAGCACATAGTCTTATATCCCCTCAACAGGTGGTTGTCTTTTACTTGCTCATTCCTACATTCTGGAAATAATATTTGAATAACTAATATCTTATAGGTCTAATAGTGTTGACCTATTGACCATTGACCAGACAATGGTTGATGATCATGAGTACTCTATGGCCTCCCCGGGGTTAAGTATGGAATCTTTACAAAATAGTTGTATAATATTAGCAAGTTTTCTTAGATAGTTAGGGATTTGTAGAAAAGTTTTTATGTCTAGCTTAATGGAAATGTTATTATCTTTTCATTTATTTTGAAATGTTTTCTATAGAGGCAAAGATTTCAGAATGTAATCTGAAGGTCTGGGATCAGAATGTAACTAAACAATAACCAATTTTTGGCTTTGTCTTTTGTTCCCTGTTTTGGTAAGTCATCAGACTGCACTGGTCAGTTACGGTATTTTTCCGTAAGATTTTACAAATCTTAACTCCCTTCAAGTGAAAAACTGTGGCAACTCAAGAATTAACAAAATGTTGCTTACTGCTTCCCTGGAACATGACCTACTCAATGTGGATGTAAATAAAAGATTGATAAAGTGAAGCCTTCATGATACCATTAGATATAGTTTTCAATGTACACTTCTAGCTGTGTTCTGGTAAAAAGATTGTATCAGGATATAATGTACAATATGATAACTCAAATATCAAAATATCTTCCCGATAGACAGTCAATAATAATGGCAGTAATTATAGGCCAGTGTTTTATAAAATGTTGTTTTCCTTCCCATTAAGAGTTTCAAAATGTTGCACTGCATAATACATGGATAATAATGTTGAGCCCTGTGTTCTGTCTACATTGGCAAGAATTTGAAATGGCAGTGTGCAAATGGCAAATGGCAATAAACCCCAGAGAGAATGGAAAGGAACATGCTCAATTTCCTGAGTATATTTGTATATTCATCAGTGTTTTTCCTACATCAAATGACTTTCCTTCTGCTCTTTTCCTCTAAAAAAGATATATGATAAATATAACAGCTCTAAAAAAATAATCTATGTACAAGAAATACCTATAATAAGAAATATTTCTCTGGAGAGGTGCAGAGTACACTCACAGAAAGATTCTACTTACTGTTTCATTATTTCTATTGGTGTTATGCTTTTGTTTATAATATTTGTAATCCAAATCATAATTGTGATTGGAAATATTTTCTTAATTTGTACACCTTCAGATCAGTATCAATGGGTTGTTTGTAGACCTCTGAAATACCCTAAAATTTTCTAGCTGATTGTTATTTTTATATTCTTTTACCAAAACTATTGCAACATTAGTTGAGGACTGAAATGTGATTATTTCTTTAAAAAGTATTTTCTTCACTGAAAGTCACAATAATGGTAAATGACTGAGGTCATACATTATATTTAAAATAGATCTTAAAAATCATTTGTTCTCTGAAGTAGGCAAAAGGAAAGAAACTTAAAAGTGGTATAGTCTGTGGGCTGTGTTGATAAATCCAACAGAAAGAGTCTTGAGGAAAAAAGGCAGCCTTTATTCACTGCCTGATTTTGGCCAGATCTTTCCGTGCCTGTTCATATATTTAAACCATCTTAAAAATGGTGCTTCTTATCATAAATATTTTATAAAAATGACAGGGAAAATATTAGTAGTTAGGAAAGCTGGATATTTCTTTGACCATCTGTGTTATATATTGTACTTGTGACTCATCCCATACCCAGCTTATATTTTCATAATTGGCCCTTTAATCTAAATACCAAATGATCAACCATGGATGCCAGCTTGACTGGGATGAGAATTACAAGCATATGTACAGTACCTCGGGTTATTATTGTCAGAACACTACAAAATATGTTTGTGACTCTTGTATATAATTACACCCTGGACTCATTATAGCTAGTAATAACGCAGTCTTTTATTCAAGTCAGGATTACTGTGGACCCAGTGTAAATGTTGCTCAGCTATATTAAGTCATTCAGAACATAGATGACACGGCTGAAGGTTGTTTGGGAGCAATCACAACTAAATTGGCAGATTCAATAGCACAGGAGAGCTGAATCCAAATGCTGGATAGAGAAAGGAAAATGCACTCAGTGGCTTTACCTGGTTAGTGACAAAACTCATCACGATGTATTCTTATTTTTCTTTTTTTTTTTTTTAATTTATTTTTTATTGGTGTTCAATTTACTAACATACAGAATAACACCCAGTGCCCATCACCCATTCACTCCCACCCCCCGCCCTCCTCCCCTTCTACCACCCCTAGTTCGTTTCCCAGAGTTAGCAGTCTTTACGTTCTGTCTCCCTTTCTGATATTTCCCACACATTTCTTTCCTCATATAGACACAGTTCCTGGGTAGCTGAGGTCTAATGTGTTGATGTTCTTTATCTCAATAATATGATGTAGTAAGCATTTGGTTTCAACAGTGATCTAGAAACAACAATAAACAAAAACTCACACCATCTAGATTTTGAATGATTTTACTATAGCTGTGTTTGGTAGGTTAGGTTGCAATACTGAAGTTCTTTACCCTATTATTTTAATCATCTCCAGTTGCCAGTTTCGAAGTAATAGAGAGTGCTAAATTGCTGACTCTTCTGTAAGTGACAATGGCCTGCAACTCGATCTCCGTTATGATGTTTCTACTTTATATGTATTTGTTCTTGCTCTGCTTTATCTCAGCTCTTCTCATGATTGGTTTATATCTGTTCAAATGACATCTCAAGGCTGCTTCTCTGGCCCATTTTTTATTTTTTTTTATTTTTTTTCTGGCCCACTTTTTAAAACATCCTTCTGCAAATCACCAGCCCCCAAGTACATCACATTGTTTGCTTTCTTTATCCCATTTATCATCTATCTATTTATCTATCAATTATCTATGTGTCATTTATGATATTTATCTATTTATTTGAATACTTACTTGTTTGGTCTTTCCAGAATATACTGTAAAGTCCTTTACATTATTTACTTTCTTAAACCATTTGTCATTTATCTATTTATCTTCATCTAATTTATGACATCTATTTATTTAAATACTTACTTGTTTGGTCTTTCTACAATATAATGTAAACTCCTTTATATAAAGGCAAGGATCCTTTTTGTTATGATCCCAACTATATTCCCAAGACCTGGCATGGGGTTACATATACAGTGATTCCTCAAAAAATATATTGTTAAATGAATAAATGCTTGAATAAAATACAAACATTTGAAGAAAATTGCTTAATCCTAAACAGTTGGATTCATTTTCTTGTTATGGTGATAGACAGTGTATTAATCCTTATTAACTTAACTCTAAGTAAATCCCTAATCACTGGATCTACATATTGAAAATTGTTTGCAAATTTTTAGTAAAACCGAACATTATTGCTGTGTTCAAAATTATTTTATTCTTTTGAACCACACCAGGACATTTAAAAAAAAAATGGCCTGATTTACCTTTAACTTTATCCTTGTAATTCAAGGAGGGTTACCTAACTTCTTTTTCCTACCCCCCAAAAAAGGGCATGAGTTTGATACTAGTTCAGCTTTCTGATAGATTTCCTCATGGTATTTAATTTTATCCAAGGTCTATAATATTGTGGCTTTTGCTAATCTTCATATCTAGAATCCCAGGAGATAATCCATTTGATGCTTCTCAGATCCGATCATTGATAAATGATGATGATATTAATATTTTAAATAAAATATTTTTCAGATATTCCATCATATTTTTATAGGTCGTATCTCATAATACCATTAAAAAAAACTTTAGTTATTTTTGAAAAGCCTACCTTATAAAACAATGAAATGACACCTTCTCGAAAAATTAGAATTGAAGAGATCCTAGCCATCTGGACTGCTTTTCAGATGAGAAAATGAAAGTCCAGTATTACTTCGTAAATTGCTCTAAGTCACAGAGATGGCTGGTGGAGAATTCAAGGTGAATATTACAGGGCATTGTGTTCTCTCCATTAAAATTTTACACTGGTTTTTATTACTTTAAGTAATACATCTTCTGTGGAGTATTATTTGCTCTTTTAGGAGAAAGAGAAGTACACAAACAAGGCAAAATCTTATAGCACTTCTGCAAAAGTATCTTCCTTCTTTGAGTTTTATGACTGGTTATGATAACTTGGATTACCTGCTCTATCAGGTGACTTTTTAAAGGATTTTATTTATTTATTCATGAGATAGAGAGAGAGAGAGAGAGAGGCAGAGACACAGGCAGAGGGAGAAGCAGGCTCCATGCGGGGAGACTGATGTGGGACTTGATCCCAGGACCCCAGGATCACACCCTGAGCCAAAGGCAGGCACCAAACCCCTAAGCCACCCAGGAATCCCCTATCAGGTGCCCTCAGATGTCTTTTATTAATCCTGGAAAACCCTATTCAATCATGACCATTGTAGTGGGAGTTTCCTTGAGCATCTATCCTCCAGGCAATTAGAGTTATAACTGTTGGGAATGAATTTATGTATATATCTGATATACTATAATTACAGTATTATTCATAATTTAGTGTACACAATGGCCCAAGCATCTTCAAATATATTAATTGACATTTATAGAGCAGAAGCAGTAACTGATACAATATTATATCTTCACTTAGTGCCGAGAAAAATTACAGAAAATTACAAAAAGTGGAAGAAAAAAATGCATGACTTATGGGAGAGATCTAGCCCTGTCACCCTCTAATCATAAATTTATCCAGTACAGTTAGTTTTTCCCTGCACTTGCTTGGAAATTTAGGTGGGTTCAATGAGTCCACTAGTCAATCTTTTGTGATAAAACATCCTATAGCCATTTTAAGTCACAGAACATAGTCTCAATTCAGTAATTTTAATGCTTCATAATGATACAAACTCTGAAACCATTTTAAACTCAAGGTTTTACCTATACAAAAAAAGCCATCTTTTAGAAAAGTGAGAGAAAAAAAAAGAGATCAGCATGGTCTCTTCTCTGTCTGAACCTCAATTTTCCCCCTCGATATCTTGACAGCCCCCAAATTTCCAGGGATTGGAGCAAAGAGGACTGACAAGAGGAAAGGTGTTTCTTGACAAGTCCTGACTTGGGAAGCAGGCATTGACTAGCTGTGTACTTTGGAAATGTTTAAATTTCAATCTTTCTCTAACTGTCGTATTTGTGGGTGGCTTGGAGTCCACCGAGTTGCTGGGAATCTCTCCTCTGTCCTTCTCAAGAGGCAAATCACACTCTTTTCTGGTTGATTGATGAAACGTCTCTCATGTCTTCCACTGGATTTAGAAAACACTTGGTCCACTACCATCGTCCCCCTGCTGAGTTCCTCCCAGTGTTCCATGCAGTTATATCATGCCTCACATGCACAAAATTGCTTTTCTTCTCATGGGACTTGATCCTTGAGAAATGCTCACATGTTCCTTGTTCCAACAAATTCTGGAAATACAGTTGCTTCCCAAACTTCTGTTTTCTCCATTTTTGTCACAGACTCTTCTACTATGAGTTTCACAGTACAGACTAAACAGTAGGGTGAAGTGTCTAATTATAGGTAGTTCAAGGGAAGCTGCCCAGTGATTTCAACACAACTCCTTTCTCCTGACTCAAGAAGGTAGAATGGGGTTATCATTCAGTTTTCTCCAACAACATCCTCTCCTTTTTTTTAATTTTATTTTTTTTAATTTTTATTTTTCAACATCCTTTCCTTTACTTTATTCTATTCATCTTCTGGAAATATTTCTCTGCACACGTGGGGCTGAGAGATGGTACTCCACGAATCAGTCTTCTTTATGGTAGGCTTCACCATCCAAGTGGATTCAAATAATTCTATATGAATTTTTCTCAAAATCATAGCTCCTTATGCCTTCTATATGATACCAGTGATACACTTCCATACCTTTAATATCAGTTACAGAACTGATTTTCTAACAAATTGTGTTAAAATTTTGTTTTTAAAAATTTGGGTGTTTTCCCCTCTACTTTTCTTTGGGCCTCAATACAGATTTCCATTTTGACAGCCCATAACATTAGCATATTTCTAGGCATAAATATGTGATGTAACACATACTTATTCAATAAATAAATTATCACACGAATATGTGTTGAGTGAGTGATAGGATGCTGGTAGTTCTCAGCAAAAGAAATAAGATTGAGTTATCTACTTATTTCTGGGGAAGAATAAGTGGATTTAGAAGGAAATCAGATTTATTAAAAAATATTGAGGTATATAATGTTGGGGTGCTAAAAAATAAAGTATTCTAAGAATTATTTATTTATACATAACATGTAAGTATTCCATTTTATTCATGAGGTAGAAACTAAATTCTCAAGTGATATACTCCCAAATTATCTATCAAATAACAAGCATATAAAACTTGTATTTTAAAGGCCTTCATTTAAATTGCTATTAAGATATCCCAGAAGCAGTTGATACTGAATGTACAAAGAATTTAATGAGAATATAACAATCAAGTTATCCTTTCCTGCTGTCACTCAAAGCATAGTTTGTATTTATTTGTTGAGCTATATTAGATTTATAGCATATAAGAGATGAAACTCAATATTTTTCAGGAGCACTGGAACATTTGAGTTATATTCTAGTGTCTTATCCTTTATAACTGAGGAAGGAAGAAGACAATAAAGAAGATAAGCAAGAGGACATTTTACTTTTTTGACCCTTCAGGTATCTTTCTTTTCCTCACACCAAGCTGAGAAATAAAAATTTATTATTAGTCATCCTCAAGAAAAGAATAAGTTAAACTATATTAGAAGATACTTGCATTGATGTGGAGGATAGAAGTGAGGTGTGAATTTGGGAGGAGAATCTCATGTTTTAAACCAGAATAAAATATTTTTTCCTTAAAATATTTTTTTCTTATTTGGGTTAGTTTCAGTAGAAGAATTGTAGATTCCCCAGGAAAGTCTTCAATGAGCCCACAGTTGTGAAGGACCAATGTCTCTTGTAGAGGAAAGCATCAGAACTGAGGCCAGCATGAGGGCATCAGAGTAAAGATGAACCAAAAAAGGATGGGTTGAATAAATGAGCACCTGCAGTGCAGTCCTCCTGGGGGACACAGAGAGGTAGTGAACGTTATCTTGGAGTTCTCTCAATGAAGGAACGAAGGAAAAGGGGTATTTTATTTATATGCTGTCTTTGGTTGAAGACTTTTTTTTTTTTTTTTGAGTTCCTTTATATCAATGACAGATGCCCAAGTTATTAGAGGAAACTAATATAAGGAATACATATATTTTTACCATAAGGACAAAGTGTGTCCTTATATGTGCTTCTGATATCTTTTACAAAAGCAATATTTTTATACTGCAGTGAGAAAAGTCATTTTAATGGTGTTAAGCTAAAGTGTAAAGATGTAATCTTTCTATGTTCCCTGGCCATCATTTTGTTCATTTCGTAGTTTCTCAAAAATGGATAGTTGAAGTTGTCTTCATTTTGTTGATAACACAGATGATCTGGAAAAACTTAAAAGCAGCCAAATATGAAGTGTCATAAAATTTGCTGCTGTCAAATCATGGATTATCATCTTGAAAATCAATAACTAGATTTTTGCAACCTTCAATTTTTGTTATAATTTGTAAAAAAAAATCAATTACAGTATTGGTTCTGTTTGTGTTAATATCATATAAAGTTCATCTCAAATGTTACCTACTTGAGAAAGCTCTCCCTTAACAGGGACCCCAATAGGGTTAATATCTCACCACTTTGCACTAACTCTCTGCCTTCTCCATACTTTGAGACCATTATTATAGGTTTTTATAATTTATTATGTAAATCCAGTTTCCTCTACCAAATACTGTGACTGTGTATTGTTTGACTCTATTTCTAATATCTGTCTCAGATGTTGGTACATATTTTGCTTAAGTAGTCACCCATTCAAAGGTAACCAATGATAAACTAGACATACAGGGGTATATATAGAAAATAGATTGCCCTAATATCAAAGAAAAGTAAACAATATCCAGAGATATTATATACATATAAAAGGCCAGTTTTGTCTTTTATTTTAGGTTCCAGTCATCTGAGCAGTTATTAAAAACATGGCTGTGTAGTTTTAGGACAATGGCAATGCTAATCTTGTCACTTTTAAAGACAAATAATAAAGAAGTTGAAAAATAGAAACCATCTTCAAAAAAAAAACATACATGATAAGCTACTGTTTTTCAATAAGGAAGTGTTTTGTTCCTTAGATGAAAATAAGACAAAAAATGGACTTGAATTCTTATAGTTATATCTGGTTAATGGAATATCTCACTAGATTAAATGTTTTTGACAGTCAATGCAAGGCTCTGCTTATAAATCAATACTTTTCCTTAATTTTGTAATTTCCTATTTTATTCTCCATAGATAACTAAATATTTGACTTTGCAGCATCAAATACTTTCTCTTTTGAATGTTCTTTGCTATCAAAGTTCATTATGTAGTTACCAAATATATTTTGTCACCTGAGCATTCTCCTTTGAATAGTTTCAAGTGGGAAAATATTGCATTGATTACAGCATTTATTCTATAAAGAAATTGCAAATCACAACATAATACATCTGGCCAGAAAGAGTCTCTAAGGAAATAAAGGAAAAAAGCAATTGTTTCAAAATAATCCTCAAGGCTCTGACCAGGTGCCATTTGAGAGATGAAGAGGTCCATATTTTTGACCAAATAGTAAATAAAGTTTGCAAATATTTGACACATTATCCTTTATCCATATTTGCTTAAATGAAGCTAATATTTATGTTTGTATGAAAACAGTGACGCTCTATATCAGCAATATTTGAGAGAAATTGAATTCATCCTAAAATTGGGGGCTGCTGTATGTAATTGAGGGGAAAAAAACTTAAAAGGCTTCCATTTGTATCTGTATATTTTCTAATTTTCATTAAATTTATTCTTATCATTAATAAATTGTTTAAATAGATCAAGGGCAAATATTCCTAAAAATAGCAATACATATTTCTAAAAATGACATATAAATAGTTTTTCTCATATTTATAAAAATGACAACTTCTAGTTCATGTATTTTTTTCTTCTTTAGCACACTCCAAATACTGGAGTACCTCAAAAACAATGTACTCACTCATTTATCCTTTTGTTGTAACATTTATGTGATCTTTCTTTGTTTTGCCTGAATGTATATTATGATAAAAGTTAGCAAATGTCTTGCCAGAAGTCTGAATGCTACATCTGTGCTAATTTTGTCATCTACCTATCATAAGGCTTCTGGTCAACCAAATTTGGCTTCTAGTAAGCATGAATTTCTTCTATAACTCATTCAGAAACCAACCAGCTATTACTTTGTTCTAGGATCTTCTCTTTTGTGATACCGTGTTTCTTGTTATAGCCGCGTGAATTAATCTCCTTTGTCTTTTTCTGAACTTCTCTGTGTTTGATACCTCTATGTTTCATGAGGTTCTTTGGTAAAGAAGGATGGATTGGCCTGAGAGTAGGATTTTCAAAGTCTTGAAATATGCAATCATTATATATATATATATATATATACGTGTGTGTGTATGTGTGTATGTGTGTGTGTGTATAATGGTATATATCAGTGTATATATATATATATGGACTGATCTTGATCTTTTTGCTATTTAGGTTCCTGAATATCTTAAAACATCAAGACATACTGAATTATTTATATCTTATTTACATAAAATAATAGAGAACACATTCTTTTCACCTTTCCCACCATTACATAAATTCCCTGGTTGCTCTATCACTTGAATATATAGAGGCCAAGTTATTTTACAAAGATTATTCTAACATATTCTAATTATTATCTAGAAAGAGGGACCAATGAGCACATATATGGCTTTAAGAAGACATTTGGTTGGAACACGTGGGTGGCTCAGTGGGTTAAGTGTGTGACTCTTGGTTTTGCTTAGGTCATGACCTCAGGATCGTGAGATTGAGCCCCACCTACAGCTCTGCACTTGGTATGATGTCTGCTTGAGACTCTCTTCCTCTATCTCTGCCCCTCCAGCTCCAATGTGCATGCTTTTTCTCTCATATAAATAAATCGATCTTAAAAAAAAAAAAGACATACCCTTATTTCCAACTTGTTAACATATTGTAGTTTGGTTAATCTGCACCAGGATCCTAGTAGTGCTCAGTTTGGCAGTATTCATATAGATCTTTCTCAATTTATGATAGGGTTATATCTCAACAAAACCATCATGAGATAAAAATATCTTAAGTTGAAGATACATCTACTACACCTGACCTATGGAACATCAGAGTTTGGCCTAGCTTCCCTTCATTATGCTCATAACACTTACATTAGGCTGCAGTTGGGCAAAATCATGGAACATGAAGCCTATTTGTTAATCAAGTGTTGATTATCTTGTTTCATGTACTAACTACTGCACTAAAAGGGAACAACAGAACAGTGTATGGATGCAGATGGTTGTCAACGTCAGTCATTGACCATCAGTGGTTCCAGCTGACTGGAAGCCAAGCCTGCTGCCCCCATCCAGCTGCATCGGAGAAGGTCACACAGCTTATCCCTGGTCACAGAAAAGATCTACTCTCAAAATTCCAAGGATGGTTTCTACTGAATGTGTATTGCTTTCACACCATTGTGAAACTAAAAAATCCTGTCTAACCATCATAAATTGAGGACAGTCTGTAATTAACTATAATACATGTTAACATATTTGATCTTCCATTCTGTTTTCACCAAATCAGACTTCTGTGTGTTTACATTTTAGTAGAAACAATAGTCTTATTTTTGCATTATATAATAACCAGAAAAAATATGAATTGATTAAATGTTAGATCTAAAAATAAGATCTCTGAGTGTCCACAGAGGCAGAGCTCCATGGTTTTCCAAAAAAAGATGCAGAATGATTAGAGTCCATTATCTGATGGCAAAGTTCTAGGATTCAGCAACTGTCAAGTCAACATATGACACAATTGACAACTCCCGATGTTGGGCACAGATCATATCCTGTACGGGTCTCGGGTTGAAATGGGAAGTGAAAGTCCCCTTGGGTACTCAGCTCTCTTTTAAAACGGAAAATTAGTAAACAGTAAGGAGTTGGCTAATGCCTGGCCCTTTCAGATACTCCAAATCCTCATTTAAATCTAAAAATGTATAGTGTAGTTATCCAATTGTTAAAAAAAAAAAAACTTTATTTAAAATCTAATTATGTATTCTATTACATTACTTGTTTTGATAAATTTTCACTGGGTTATATTTTCTGTCATAGTTAATTCATTTCTAATGCTTAAAAATTAGGATGAAGAAGATATCAAGCTATAAACTACCATCTACAATATTTCTCTAACCCAGACTTCTCTCCCAAGTTCTAAGCTTTCTACTTAATTTGCCAATAGCCATTTCCACATGTATGTCCCACACTCTCCTCAAATTCAACATGTCCAAAATTAAAGTGACTATCTTCTCTCCAGAAATTGGCTCTTTCCCTTTATTACCATGTCATAAATTGTACCACCACCAATCCTGTCACTGAAACAGAAATTTTTCATCAGTCATCATATACCTGATAAGATAGTATTTACTTTTTTATTTCTCTTCCTTCTTTCCTCTTACCACTTCTTTTGTCCTGATTCTCTGTATTTTCACTGAGATTGTTGCAAGAACTCCTGATTGTCACTTTGTCTCCATCCTGGACTGCTTCAATTCCTTCTTCACAATACGATCCATATATTTTATTTAAAACACAAATAATGATTATGCAGCTCCATTGCTTGAAATATTTCAATGACTTTTGAGCCTTTATTTAAAAGGCTAACATCTTTCATAGGGTGAGTGAGTTTGATCTGGCTCTTACTTTCCTATATAGTTTCCACCCCTCCACATCCTAGACCCTCCTCATATTCTAGACAAAGAAACATTGTAGTATTTGAGATTCCCCAAAGAACCTCCTCTTGTTTTGCACAAAGGCTATTCTCTTATGGGTATTTTAAATTTCTGTCAATCTCTCTCTACTTTTCAAATGCCTCCTTTGGCCTTACTCTTCTATTCTTAAAAACACTGGAGGTCATTGTGGGCTCCCATATCAGTCTTTTAAACCTAAAGCTTCTGTAATCCCAGTGACTAGTAGCTACCTTACATGGGGTACACTTTCCATGAATGCCTGCCCACTTCAAATAATTTTCTCTCATCTTCTGGATACTACTGGATGTATGTTGCAATCATTAGTATCTCAAGGAAGTATATCATTGACTTATAGGTCTTTTAAAGATGTCAATGGCATTTCCTATAAAATTTGTCATTATACACACATGAGAAAAATAAAAAACAGTAACTGGAAGAAATGTGTTTTAATCTTTTTTATTTTTTTTATGTTTTAATCTTCTTTATATTTGGATCTCCCATGTTATATTATAGCCACACTTGCTTTAAATAGGGATTTTGTACCATTTCTGGATGTCAGGGGAAAAAAAATCCCAAAATCTTCCCATAGATAATTGTAAACCAAAACTCTTTATTCAAAGTTATCCAATAGTTTTCTCCCAGATTCTGTTTTGTGTTGCACATTTTACTCTCTGCACTCACTCTTTCTACAAACTTAAGGAAAGATCAACATTTTGCTATGATATTCTCCTTTTTGTCCCTTGGTGAATAATTAAAAGTTGCCTTTAGCCATGGCAGCTTGTGTTTGAAATCAGTTCCACTGAATAAAAAACTTTGTCACATAAGACATGTTAGTGACTTAAAGACCTCTAAGCAACACTCCAAAATGACCATGAATGGTTTTCTAAGGTCAGCAGATAACATGCATCCCTAAGGGTTAGTGTTAGAATAAGGTCCTGGTGTGGTATTAGAAAGAATACAGTACTACTCTCCAGAGCTGGCATTAATGTCAAGTTTTAGTTATTGTGATTATCAGATACTCTATGGCACTTTCTAAAGAGATGGACACTTAAGTAAACTGTAATCACGAGCTTTTTTTTTTTTTTTTTCTTTTGGAATCACTGATTTTTGATAGGTATTGAATTTGATTCACTATCTTCCAGGTTGTTTTAATTGTGTGAATATTCCTCTATTATACATGAAAAAATGTCCTTAGGTCTGTCTTTTAGTAAGCCTTAAAAAAAAAAAAAAGTCTATGCGTGAGTCTGCCTGAAAAGAATAGTGTTACATGTACTTGAAAATACAGAGCTGGCCCTTTTGATGGTCTTTAATGTAATGAAAACTATGTCCCTAAGAAAACATAACTAAGTGTAGTCAAATGTCAACAAATTAAGTTGAGATTATAGAGATTAGAGCTAAACAGAATTTTCATATTTTCAAAAATGAATGTGTTCCTGTGGCTATATTTACACTTAAACAAAAAATATATTTTATTTTCTATTCCTTTTTTCCTGTAATCTAGAGTTAGCAGTATACAGAATACATTAAAACAAAGTATACATACATATGTAATATATGCATATATATATACACATACACACATTTAATAAAAATATATCCTACAATTAATATGGGTTTAATAGAGGAAACATGAAGATGTTAGAAACTTACAAAGATAATAAATTTCTCAGTAACTCTACCATCTCAAAATTGCTGCAAATATTTTCTTTCAAAAATCTTTCAGTTCTTTCTTTTTGATATAATTCTGTTGATCTTTTAATTTTAATTCTAGGCATATTAAGTAATTCATATTAAATGTATACATATTTTCATATTATATTATTACTTTTCATACATTTTTGAAAAATATTAAATTACTATTTAACATTTCATTTGACATAATAAACTATAATTTATTTAGTACAGTTAGAAATTGTTTATTTTATATATAATCCTGTATGGTCATTGTTTTATAAGAATTTTTACTAAAAATTTACTGAAAATTGATCTAAGCCATGAATCACCAGGTCAATGAAACCTAAAATTTTTAGGATTCTTCAGACATTGGAAAAATATTTTTCTAAGCGGGGTATGTTACACTAGTTGTCTTCCATTTATAAGCTTACCTTCAGCATGACATCCTTAGGGGTTTTTTTAAGCAAAATCTTTTTTTTTTTCAGTTTTTTTAATTCATTTTTGTCTATTTAAGTTTTGCAATTTATCTTTTCTTAATGATTTGATGAATATTTTTCTTTTTTTAGGGAAAGTCTGCATGTATGCATGTGAAGTAGAGGAAGGGCTGAGGGAGAGGGAGAGAGAATCTTAAGCAGACTCTATGCTCAGCACAGAGCCTGATTCAGGGCTTAATCCCATGACTCTGAGATCATGACCTGAGCTGAAATCAAGAGTCAGATGCCTAACCAACTGAGCCACGCTGGCATCCCTAATGAAAATGTTTTATTGCTTGTAAAGTATAGCAGTTTTGAAAAGCTAATTAGTAAGCTAAGTCTATTTCCTACTTTAAAAAATATTTTCACTGACATGCTTTGCCATTATCCCATGTTTAATATTTTCTGAATTTCAAGTTCCATTCGGAAATAAAGAAAGGTATTAAGCCATGATTTCTTTTAGTCTTTAATGTCTTTACTTTTACACTTAAACTTTATTCATTCATTCATATATTATTTAGGTCAATGATGTGAACTGAAAAGCAATTTTTTCCCAATAGCTTAATTTTCATGGAATAATTTACTTACATGAAATCCACTATATAGGAAGTTTATTTCTGGCGTCTGAATTCTTTTCTAGAATCATTGCTTCATGATTATTGTTGGCTTAATATTATTTTATAAAATCTACCACAGTTCTTCTACCCACTGTTATTTTAATACAAAATTTTCTAGTCCTCAAATATAATATGTCAAGAATTAATATGATTCTGGTGACCAATCTTTTTATTCAAAAACTGAAAATATGGGATCCCTGGGTGGCACAGTGGTTTGGCGCCTGCCTTTGGCCCAGGGCGCGATCCTGGAGACTCTGGATTGAATCCCACATTGGGCTCCCGGTGCATGGAGCCTGCTTCTCCCTCTGCCTGTGTCTCTGCCTCTCTCTCTCTCTCTCTCTCTCTCTCTCTGTGACTATCATAAATTAAAAAAAAAAAACCTGAAAATATATAACTCTCAACGCATTTGGTTCTATCATTTAATCACATATCACATAGTAGATTTTTGGTTTCTAACACTGGTGCTGTAAGTGTCTTTAAGAATATTCTTCCAGTTTTATATCAAGCTGCTATCATGATGAGGAGATTGCCTTAATTGTAAAAGAGAGAGAGGGGAAAAGGAGAGAGAAAGAAAGAGACCAACTCTGATTCTTTTAAAGGCATTCATTAACCGAAGTTCATTGAAATTATTGTAATTCATAGAATTTTCTGGAATGTTAGAGAACTGGGCTCTGATAATAGAAGCAGGAACTGTTAAGAATCAGTCATGACTGGAGGCAAAGCAACATCACAGAGACAGTCTTGATAACATGTAGCCACTGTCACTAATATCTGGATGCCTCAGGTGGCACTGTTACTACCACTGGAAAAGGTGTGTGAAGTTAGGGATGCCTACTGTGTACACCTGTGTCACAGCTGCAAGAAGAGCTATCTATTTGTTTCTAACACTGACAGGTGTCTATCACAAAGACCCTTGTAGAAAGGAATCACAAATATAGAAACGTATTTCAGATTCAGGATTTTTTTTTACCTTATCCACCCAGATTTCCCTGAATCAGTTTTCTATTTTGTGTTATAGAACTGTAGGATTTTTGTGCATTGTCCATTTATTTCACTTCTGGTCTCCTCATGATCAATTAATCACTTTAGTATGCTTGTGGGACAATGTATTTTGATTAACCCTTAGTCTTTGTTGCCTAATACCTTTATAATTACTTGCATCTGTGAATTAGGTGTTGCTACTTGGCCTTTGTCATTCTAGAATCATATCATCATCAATGAAATCCATGAATATATCAATAAATTATTCCCCTACATGTTAGTTATCTATTGCTGCCTAACAATTTACCCTACAATTTAGTGACTGACCATAGGTGATAATTCAATAACTACATTTAACACTATAATTAATAGGTACAGGATTATCAGTGCTCCATTCTGTAATACTAAACAGGTTTTACTGCACATGAAGATAAAGAAGTTTGACAACCAAATTCCCATGTTTCCATTTCTTCAAGTGTTGTCTAAATACTTTTGACCAAAAATCCCATTTTTGTCAACATTTTAGGGTGAACATTATAGGATTCATGGGTATTACATAATCCATGAAATCACTGAAGGTCCTAGAAGAAAGGCTAAGTTTTCAGGGTCAAGTTCATGAACCACATGCAGAATTGCCATGACAAAGGAGATGCTCACCTTTGAGCTGTGCTATCTCTTTCATGACTTGAATCAATAAAATGAATGTCTCATAATCAATGCATTTCTTCATGTAGCTCACTTCTGAATCAGAGTCTCATGCAAGTGTATTTTGCTGGCAGAACCAGTCATATGTTTAGAACCTAATATCCACTGAACCTCAGTACATGATTTCTGTGTCTTTAATCTTGAAAAGATAAGTTCATAATGTAATAAATTCTCAAAATATAAAATGTGTGCCCCAAATTTTGTGGTATACCAAATGGTATATGACAAGTGCAGAGCTCATTCTCTCTCCCCACTCTCTCTCTCTCTTGTTCTTTTAGGTTATGAAATTTGCCTGGTATTTATATTATCCATATGAAATCATTTTCCTGTGTAATAGATTTATTTGATTATGCTTTGATATTAATATTGCCATCACTATTTTCTTTCATTGTGTTTGTCTAATATAATTTGACCCTCATTTTATATTTATGCTTGATGGGTCATTTTTTAAAAATGTCTCATAAACATGAAGTCACTTAATGTTTATTTTTTAATTCAATCTGAGAGTCATTTGAGGGAGTTATTTTCCTAAATGAAGCTTTCATTTATAAGCTACATCATTAATTTAAATTCCTTCAAAGTTTAATCTGCTAGTTGCTGCATCCATCAAAATTTTAATTTCGAAATCTGATTTTTCCTCCCCATTGAATCCTTCTCAAAACTAGATTGTCCTTTTTCATGACATGCTGCTTTGATTTCATAGCATCCTCTTGAAAGTTGTTGAAAACACAAAGTCATTTTTCAAAAATTGTGTTTTCCTTCTTGCAGTAAGTCTATTACAGAAAAGTCATTATGTCAGAATTTGAAGGAATTGGATGCTGACCATATTTTGCACTGCAGAATTCCTTCATATTTCTCTGTTTTCTGCCGTTATTATTTTATTAGTTGAGACAAATGGAATTAAATCCACTAAATGAATTAGATACACAGAAGAGGTGAAGAAATAAATTGTGTACAGGAAGGTCACTCAGAGAGAAGCAAGAACAGGAAGCAGGATCACCCTGCGTTGAAAGGATGATGGGTAGTGTCACTAGCCCAGAAGCATCACAAAAAAGTGCAGAAGAGATGGTCCTGCTGCAGATACCATATAAGAAGGAACAAGAGAAGTGTTGAATTCTCTTTTCCTTGTGCTCTTCATTTGCTTTCAATGCCTCTTGTTGGCCCAAACGAGTGAAAGATAGTGACACAGCAGCCAGAAAGGTTTATCTTTTCTTTTGTAAGAAGGACAGAGAAAAGGAGGAGAAAAGAGAGAGAGAAAGAACACACAGGACCAAGTACACACTATCCGTCTATTCTACTAGTCACAACATTTTCCATGCATCTATCAACTTTGATTTATTATACAAGCCCTTATGCTACCACTTAATCTGAAGCAATTTTGTGCCTTTATGATGAAGAAACTTTTATCCTTTTTGTAACAAGAAGAGACTCAAAGTCTCAATAATCATGAGTTTCTACTTCTAATCATGGCAAAATACTCTATTTTTTTATTTTAAAAATTTAGTTATTTGAGACACAGAGAGAGTGAAGAGAGAATGAGCAGCACAGAGGGACAGAAGAAGAGAGAGAAGCAGGTTCCCCGTTGAGCAGGGGGCCCTATGTGGGGCTCAATCCCAGGACCCTGAGATCATGACCTGAGAGGAAGGCAGACAATTGACTGAGCCTCTCAGGGTCATTGCAAAATACTTTTAGAGTTCTAAACATTCTACCAATAGTAACTATAAAACTAGACAAAATATTAAAATTTTGTTTGAAGACATTAGAGACAAAAGAGCAACACAGACTGAAGAGGCCTGGAGAACCAATAAAAGGAGAAGTGAATCTGAAAACATCACTACATTTGCTCCCAAGGCATTTAGTAATTCTCAAAAGAACTGAGAGATGGGCTTTCAGCAGTTTTAGGAGACTAGAGGGTCAGCAGCTTCACCAAGGACTAAAGGTCGGAGGAAATACTCTACATTTTCAATTGCTTTTTCTAAAGAAAAGAGCAGGAAAAAGTAAATCTTTGTAATCTTTACAAAGCCCAAGGGTCTCTGCTATAATAAAGGAGGGTTTGTTTGGTTGAAGTTATCTATCCCCCACCTTAACTGCCTGCCAGAATCAAAAACAAAATCTCTGGAGAAAAAGAGTAATATATATAACTGAAAATTATCTCTAAAATATTTCATTCACAATGTCTAGCATCCAAACAAAATTACCAATATGTCAGGAGAGAAAACTACATGATCAGAGAAGGGGAGAGGTAGAGAGAGTGAGACAGAAATAGAAATATACCCATAGGAAATCTAGATGTTGAAATTAATAGACATAGTTTTAAATTTAAATGTATAAGAGGATTAAAAAAGATTAGCTAAAATTAAGAATAACAGAAACTATAATAAAAAATAGGAATTCTACAACTGAGGAAAGTTAGCATGTAATTAGGTCAAAATACATAAGTTCAATAATATTTAGATAAAAGAGAAGTAAGTATTACTTGATTAGAAGGTTAGGAAATATAGTAAATCTGATACATGAAGGAAAGAGAAAAGATGTAATCTAATAGTCTGAGACCTGCAAGGGAGGGTGAAACATTTGAATACTTGCACAATTAGAAGTCCCAGATCGAAACACAGAGATGCACTAAGTAATACAAAACCAAAGACCAGTTAAAAACCTGCCAAAATCTAAATGACTATAGTTGCTTAACATAATTTCTTATAAGATTAAAACTATTTAGTGTATATAGAATTAAAATACATAACAATAATATCAAAAGAAATGGAGAGTAGGTGGATTTGGAGTCTTCTCAAACTTTTTTATGGTCTAGCTCATGATAAAAGTATGAATTATTATGAGATTTAATAAGTTAAGAATTTATGTTGTGATTCTAAGGTAACTACTAAAATAATAAATAGTGTTTGTCATCAAGCTAATAGAGAATAATAAATGGGATAATTTTTAAAAAATTATTCCAAAGAAGGCAATAGAGATGTATGTAAGAAGAAATGTTGAACACTTGGACAAGTAAAAAACAAGGAGTAAGATAAGGTATTAAAACCCATCAATAATTATATTAAACATAAATAGACTAAATACTCCACTTAAAAAACAATGTCAGTTTTTTAGGGGAAAAACACAACTATACATATAATTTTTTTTTTTTTTTTTTTTTTTTTTTTTAGAATTTCTAGAATTTTTAAAAGCTAGCACAGGTCTGCCTGAGTGGCTTAGTCAGTTGAACGTCTGACCCTTGATTTCAGCTCAGGTCATGATCTCAGAGTATTGAGATTAAGCCTGGAGTTGGGCTCCACGCTGAGTGTGGAGCCTACTTAAGATTTTTTCTCTTCCTTACCTTGTCTGCCCACCTTCCCTCTATTAAAAAAATAAATAAATAATAAATAAAAGCTGGCATAAATCCTTAAATGTAAAGGGACAGCAGAGTTGTCAGTAAAGGGGTATAAAAACATATATTATGCAAACAGTAACCAAAGAAAAGCTGGTGTTCTGTCTTAATGTTGGGCTAAGTAAATTCAATGAAACAATTATTACTAGACGTATAGACATAAATCAATAATAAAAAAAAATCCAATCAGCAGGAAGACTTGAAAGACCTAAAAACAAGATTTACAAACTTGCCCTAAATGTGTACCTAACTCATATAGAAAACTGCAACTGATGATTGCAAAAATGTACATATTCTTCAAATCCACATTCATTACAAAGTTAGATAATATATTGGACCATAAACATTCATCAAGAAATTGCAAAAAATTAAAATCATACCCAAAATGTGCTCTGATAATGGTAGAACTAAGCTAAAAATCAATAAGAAAAATATAATTGGAAAATATTCAAATGTTTGAAAGTTAAGCAGTATACTTCTATATAATCCATGAGTTAAGGAAAATATAACTATGAAAATTAGAAAAATTTCTTTTGAAACAATTGATTTAAAAACCCCATAATTCTGTAACTCCTATTGTCTTTTCAGAGGCTTGGCATAATGTTCTCATTTACTTCTCTTTCTTTTTGAGCTTCATCAAATCTGCTGTGTCTTGAGGCCTCATTTACAGATGGCTTTTCACATAGCCTAGGCCTAATACAGTCCTTTCTTTCTCTAGGTCCCACTCAAAACTAGGAACCTTATGGGTTATTGGTTAAAGGATACAAAGAACACACACAGATGTATAGTACATGTTGCCTCAAAAAAAAAAAAAAATCCGGGAAGTCTCACAGGTGTTATATATTTGGTCAGCATTAGTGCAAGATGAGACACCTTGTCTCATTTTAGGGGTGATATATTGACAAGTCAAAGACCATCTGCTCCCTAAAATCTTTCTTAAGATAGCAGGCCTCTGCATTGTGTGTTTTTATTCTCCCTCTGGGCAAACATATGTCAAACTAGTACATCTGGGGGTTTCCCCATCCTGGCCATCAGGGATGATCAGTGAGGTGAGCAAATTATGTTCTGTGGGATGTCTATTACATGGAAGTTCTGGAGACTTTATTTTAATAGTAACAGGAAAGTTGACATATCCCTGAGGGAAGACAGTGAATTTGGAATAGTTCCTCTCCCAGCTGAAGGCAAGCTGCTCTGATCATCTTTGATGATTGGTATGGGGAGAAAGGCATTTTGCGGGTCAATAGGGGTTTATCAAATCCGAGCATGTGTTAATTTGTTGTAACAAAGATACCATATCTGTCACAGCAGCTGCAACTGGCTTGACTATCTAATTGTATTTACGATAATCCCCACGCATTGTCAAGATGCATCTGACTTTTATGACAGCCAAAGAGGTGAATCAAAGGTGGGCTCGAGAGGATTCCTATCTGTTTCCAAGTCTTTGATGGCAGCATTAATTACTCCGATTCTCTGAGGGAGGTGATATTGCTTATTTGTGATTGCACTGATAGATTCAGTTCCATGGATTTTCACTTGGCCTTTCCTCCTTCACTGGCCCTCCCACCGTAGGTAATAGAGCTGGTCCAGGTGGAAATTCTGTCAGTTTCTGATTCTGTACCTTGCAACTGGTCCCAGCTGGAGATGGATTTGGAGCAGATCTGTGTTTATTCCCTGGGTTTCATAATTCCACATTCTGACACGTGAGCCAAGGAGGCATTTCAGGGTCTTAGGAATCACATCAACCCAGAGCCAGGATAAAGTCTTTAAAACTGTGAGCATTTCTTTCTTTTCAGTGTCTATTTGTCATATTAGGTGGTCTCTGGTCCTTTTGGAGAAAGATTTAGGTATATTCTCATGCAAGGTCCTTACTCAAGCAACTCAGCCTGTTTTATAGTCAAATCTGTGACAGAGTGAGTAATGGTCTCATTTGCCCAGAACTGGAGGGTTTCCCGGGATGTGTGATTTTCAGTCCTAAAACCAGGACCTGGGATGATCAGTCACCCTACCTGTGAATTGACTTTGGCTGGGAACTGGGAGAAAGATGATAACTTTCTCTTGTAGTGACACAAATCCAGTTTCTTTTCACCAAACCTAGATCTTTTCCTGTTACATTGATCTAGTAATACATCAATAAACTACACATCTGTTTATTCCTAGGGACTTCTGTTCACTTAGCTACCAACACAAACCTATGTGTGTCAAAGCACTCTGTTTACCACTTCAGCGCTGCTGCTTGTTACAGTCAATGAATTTAGATGGTGTGGAGTATTCAAATCCCAGTATCCCATTCGCTAGTATCCCATTACTATCAATGAAGTCAAGGACCTCAATTCCACAATTCAATTCCACTTTTATCCTTAACCTAGAGATGTCACTGTGGAACTTTCCAGAAGTACTGATATTATCTTCACGAGTGCATTTATCAATTCCTTTGTAATTCTGAGCACCTTCAGGATATACTAGGGAGAGAGAGGGAGTGAACTGAACTTACCAGACCCATTCCTGGGCTACCACCTACCTAACACTTAAATGCGTTCCTCTACATTATGCCAGGGAAGACCCAGCATTATGACCTAATCAATGTAAACTATTGAACCCAGCCTTCAATAGCCAACTGAGTAAAGAGATAAAATTCCAACTTCTCTAAATTCAGAATGAAATTTAGTGTAACATTATATTATATTTGGCTTCATCCAAAATGAAATCTGTCCCTTTTGAGAGGTTCTATGAATATAACATGTTTTTCTCCACGTATGTACAGATAAAAGTTAAGAATATTTTGAGATTACTTTGCAATGTATGTCATATCATTCTGATGAAAACCTGTGCTTCTCATCCTGGGGCATCTTGAAAATAACTACTCTTATTGGTCTAGAGGCAGTGAGAGATTATGAGGTAGGCTTGAGCAAACTGTAAGGTAAAGTAAGGAAGTATTATCTATTTAAGGGAAGGCTACTTTTCTAACAGTGAAGTTGTTGCCCATTCTATTAACAAGAAGGATGAAGAAAAGTTGATGGTGCAAGCTTCTCAGCTTTGTCCAAATACACACAGTGTCCCCATTCCAAATCTGAGGGTCCTGTTATATTAACATAGGGGCTGATGATGTTGTGAGATCAACTTGTACTTTATTTATGCTTCTGTACATTTACATTTCTGTTTGAATCCTCAGCCACATATTTCTTCCCTGTAGCTTTGGGAGATGAAACATTCTTTCACATTTATCGTAGTAGTTCTCTTGTATTTCCTAAGCCTGATTTGAACAGAGCATATATACACCAGTGCAATAATTTTATTGTCTGCTCTTCTTCACCTTTAGAGATGGATGGCAGCCCTCTGCACTTGTCATTATCTGTATTACCATAAGATACCATTACCATTTACATCAGCAAATGAAGGCTGATTTGATTTTCCAAAGCCTTGAATTAGGCCAGCTTTCCATCTCAGCATCAGTAGATGATGATTTAAGTAAAAATGATGTCACTGCATGCCACAAATGGCCATTATCCCATTTGCCATCTGCAAGTGCATCATGAATGTGTTCATATTCAAATAGGAGTTAAGCTCAGTGTTAGAATCCTATCATAAGGGGTGTTTTTCCAGGACCACTGCTGATAGAATATTATAACAATCAGTGTCAAACCAGGAAGCACACTGACTCTCTGAATATTCTAGATTAAAGGGATTTAATTTAGGAAATTTGTCACAGAAGTGATGGAAGAGGCTGACCATCCGATTAGGGGACAATGAGGCAACCCATAAATTAGCAATAGCAGGTTATTAGAATTGCCTTTGGCCCAAGGGGGAGAAACAAAAACAAAACAAACAAAAAAACAAATCAATGGCAAGGACACCAAAGAGCCTTGTCAAGGGCTTACCAGACAGAAGCCAAAAGTATGGCAGTCCTAGTCCACTGGTGTTTGAGCCATGGATTGTAGGTAGAATTTGCCAAAAGAGAAGAGGGAAAGATATCCTGATTTCTACCTTCTGATTTTTCTTCAATGCCTTTTATTAGCCAAATCTTGCACAATGCCAGCTGACAGAGTTGGAAATCAGAATTTTGTATGGGAAGAGTAAGGAACAATTATGAGACCAGATAGCTGAAACCTAGCTCAATGGAACTAGTAGTGGTAGGAGGAAATGAAAGGAAAGCTAAAAATATTAGCCTGGAGTGGGTTCCTGGGTGGCTCAGTTGGCTAAGCATCTGCCTTTGGCTCAGGTCATGATTCCGGGGTTCCTGATATCAAGCCCCACATTGGTCTTCCTGTTCAGTGGGGAGTCTGCTCTCTGTCTCTCTGTCTCTGTCTCTCTCTTCCCCCCTTCCCCTCCACACTGCTTGTTCTCTCTCTCTCTCTCTCTCTCTCATAAATAAGTAAATAGTAAGAGAGAGCAAGAAAGAGTGATGGTGATGATAGAGGGCAGGGAGGAACTGTTGATGGTAATGCGAGAAGTCTGTAGTACTGTGAAACCAGAGTGAAGAGTATATTTGTCATGTTTGTGACTACCTCATCCCAATTATGAATAATGGATAGCATTCCTAGAAAAAGAAAATCACTATAGAATTTTCTTTCATTAGAACTCTATCGAAAAAGGCACATCTCTGGACCTACCAATGGTTATGGTCTTTCTATACTTTATATAGCAGACAAAACACATCTAAGAGAAAATGTAAGGCAGGTAATGACTTTGGGTGAATCTCTAATGTTAAAGCTTCATAGAGAGAGAAGGTACAGTATTGAGAATATCTAAATAATAGCCAAGGCACTTCATCCCTTAAACCAACCCAAACCATGGGATTTATCAGTCTGGATGTTCTAGGACAAATTTTCACTTTCAGAGTTCTTTGGTCTTCCAGGAGGACACTGGCATATCTGCTAGGATTGCAAAAACCAACTGTCAGTGATGCCCCCAACTCAAGGGAAGAGAAAATACATTTATGTTTCTTGTATTTTCAGGAAATTTGGGGAAAAAGAGGTTGATATTTCTTATGGCACAATTTTTCAAGAGCTTAGAGTTTTGTATTTGAACTTAAATTTAGTTTCTTATTTTTAATGTGGATAATTCCTTTGTGACATATCCTAAATTGTTTATATATAGTTTATGCCTTATACTCAAAATAACATATGGGATGTCATCTGTTAGTTCTGAAAAGTTTGACACTAATGAGTGTAAAATAGCAAGACAAAGTTATATTTCTTATGATCAAAACTATGAAAAACTTACCACGTGCCTATAAAAAAAAGTCTGGGTGGGTAGAAACACACCAAAAATACAACAACAACAACAACAAAAACCAAACCACAAAACCCTCCAAAAAACCAAACAAACAAACAAAAAAATCCTTTGAAAATTATTAGAGTTAAGACCTAAGTGACCATTTTTTCTTTTGATAGTTCTTTTATTTTCCTCTTATTCGATAATGAATATATGTTATTATAGCATTACATATAAGATATTATTAATAAAAGTAAATATTTGAGTTACCAACTTTCAATTTTTACTGTTTTCAGATAACATGTTGTCTCCCTGTCACTCCTTAATAATTTTATAAGATTTTACATGACTATTCCTTCTTATGCTAATATTAACTGAAATAAGGTGTCAAGATATATTATTGTGATGCGACTGTGCACTAATGCTGTCTAAAAACTTGATACTACTTGTAAATGAACTCAAGGAAAACATCATTTGGAAGAGGATATAGTCAGCTGTAAGTGCAGCTTATATTTTAAAAGTTGTTGATCTGATAATAACAACTGAATTTGCCATAGGAACTAACATAAAAAAGATTGCTTATGAAAACAGTTTTTGAGTCTTTGAATAGTTATAATATCTTTGGTGCATAGATATAATAAGCTGTAACTTCCTTTTGTTCAGTTGGAATGTTAAGAATCTATTACACTCTAATATCAGTTATGCTACTAACATCTAAGAATTTTTCCTAATTTTTATTAGTTATCATGTTATAATACTACTGTATCACTTCACTGTTCGCAATCAATAAAAAAAAAATCACTAAAATGAATCTTATAATTGGTGTTCCCAAGGTCACACAGAAATTGAGTAGTAAATAGGAAGGTAAGGCTGATAAATGTCCAATTGCCATGTACTGCTCCTCTCACACTCTCCCAGGGGATTAGATAGCCTGGAGGATTTTCATTAATTTCAAAATCACTTGCGTAGATCTAGCTCCCACTGGGGTGATGGAAGTTTTTACTGTCTAATGACATGTGTTGGGTTCTGTGGAATGAAGGGGATGCCTTGGTTGAATTCCAAAAGCATGGATGTCTTTTTCACCAAGCCACTGGTTTCAAGAATTTGAAGACTGTCAAAAATAAATAATCCCTTTGTACTCTGAAGTGATTTCTCTTGGTCAGGTTTAGTCATACTAACAGATCAATGCACAAAAATGTTCACTTTCATAACCGAAGCTTTTATCTGGGGATAGAACCTGAGGAGTTGATTTCCGATGATGAGAATCTGGCAGTTTTCTGAAAATAACATGCACTTAGCAGCGCAAATCCTTGCTAGCCAGGGACCACCTCCCTCTTTCTCATAGAGTGGTGTCCAATGTAAATAAAATTGTGTGATGCCTGAATCACAACACTGTACTGACCTTTCGTCCCAATGCCAACACACAGCATATTATTTTTAGTTTCGGACTGGCTCAACCAACTGAGCAACAGATCAAAGACTTTGCCTCTTGAGGTTAAAACACTAGTGTTTAGGGTTGCTCCTTTATGGCTCTGAGTAATCAATTAACCTTTCTGCTCCAGTTTCACTCATGTGTAACAGAAGTTGAAGCAAGATTCTGACTCTACTCATAATACCTTGATCAGAAGTCTCTCTCTCTCTCTCTCTCTCTCTCACACACACACACACACACACTCACACACACACACACACCAGAAAAGAAAGGTTGCACACACACACGCACACACACAGAGACATTTGTTCTAAGTATTACTGTTTTTCCTCCTAGGTGTTAAAAGTTAATGCTGCAAATAAAATCCCCCAAGAACAATTCGTGCTCATACTCCACATGGCATTAACAGAGGAGAAAACGAGAGCATTCGCTACATAAAAGGCACAATCACTTTTGTCAGTTCCTTCAAATTCCATATAGAATTGCATTGATCAAGGGAATTGTTGTGAAGTGTTAGAAAATCCTATTCTGAAGAGAAACCAAGTTCCATTCTCCCAGGATCTGTCACTTCACATTTGAGTTTGATGAAGTGTTCTTCCTGAAAGTGTGCAGTGATCATTCCAGGTTTTATCGAATGGTTATGCAAAGACAGGCTGGATCTGCTGCGGACATAGATCTTGTCCGTATTTGCTTCAAAGTGTCACAGACAAGCCTGCTTGATAGTAAAGTTTAAAGGCATCTTCCTCTGAAGGTGCCACTGTTCGTTTTCTTATATCCATATACATAATGCATTTGTTTTCCTTTGTCAGCGTCAAGAATGTGTCATTATTCCCCACTCTCTGCTTTGGGCCTGCCATGACTTCTGGAGTGACAGCTCTTGGCAGCTCGCATTAGCATCATTAGGAGCCTGATGATGTTCTTTCTCACTGGGGCACTGTCAAGGTTTTATCCAACTTTGTAGTTTAGACTTCTGTGATTTGTGTAGCTCTGCCATCAGCAGAGAAGCAGCAGTTTGAAAGACGCGAACAAAGAGAAGCCTTCATACTAAAATAAGAAAACATCACATTTACTCTCAAATGTATCATGGTCCAGATTTCGTAAGAACACCTGGTGATTTCTCAATATAAAATTTTTAACAGAGTTATCAATTAGATATATGACTTCTGAGATTTCAATGTAATATGGCTTTTATTTTTCTTTTTCTAAAGAATGGAAGTCACAAGATTAAAAAATAACCCATATAAAATGAGTGCAAAATCAAATGCTCTTTATAAAGCTAACAAATAAAACTAGATTAAGTGAAAAAGTACCGGTAGTTTATAAAAATATCTTTTTAGTTGAAATGAACTTATTAATTACTAGGTCTTCAACCCAAGAATATTTAAAGAAAATTACAATTCTCAAATGTAATAGTTTTAATAGTGTTTTCCCCCCAATAACCTTTTGTTTAATTTGCAAAATCTAGATACATGATAATGAACCTTAATTAGCATATTCTAGCGGGTAAATTATTACTCTAACTTGGCTTGTCTTTTACTGTTAAATTTTTTATTTTTCCTAACCTTTGCAAAACCTCACATATTTATGTAGATAACCAGATAATAAGTGCAGAAATATTATTTCAGAGTGTTAAAGGATATAATTTTTTTCTGGACAACTACTGAGATTTGCTTGTTTCTACCTATAGCATCCAAAACAAAGAAATGTTTGGAAAAGGTATTGTGTAAATAAAAAAAATTATAGACTAAACATTTATTGTATATTAAACAATATAAAATATAAAATTGTAGACTAAACAATAACCAACCCCCAAGAATGAGAAATTCTTCAAGTCCTCTCTCTGTCTTAGAGGAGATGATCTCTCATGTATGTTGAATAGGACAGCGCTAGGAGGCCTGAGTGTATGGAACTAATGACTGAACTTATTGTTCATTCTACATAAGATATCCACTTATTATGAAAAGATATACTATAAAATAATTTTATCAACATTTATCATTTGCTGTTTCTCAAAAAAATCTATTTGTAAAAGAAACAAAATGTTGACAAAAATCAAATGTCTGAAGGCCTGCATTGAATTCTATCATTTGTGCTACAGGGATGTGTTTCTTTCTTTCTTTTGTTTCAAATATGTTTTATTTTTTTTAGAAAGAGAGTGAAGGCAGGGATGGGTGTAGGGAGGTGGGGGAGCAGAGGGGGAGGGAGAGAGACTCTCAGGCTGGCTCTATGCTCAGTGAGAGCCCGTCACACCACTGGATCTCACAACCCTGAGATCATGACCTGAACCAAAATCAAGAGACGGATGCTTAACCAGTTGAGCCACCTAGGACCCCTAGATGTATTTCTTATTTCACAAAGTTATTGAGAGGTTTAGATGAACAACTGCATGTGAAATTGTTCAGAAGGGATAAAAGGAGTATTTAAATATAAATATTGTGTTCATTGCATCCATGTTTTCCAGTCTTCCAGGTTTGGTATGTTGTTTTCCTTCTCTGTGTGTACATGTGTATCTGTGCTTATTGATATCTTTCTGTGAGTTTGTTATGGTTTTATACTCACCTGATGGTAAACTGTGTAATTTATTAGTGACAATTCTACTGGTTGTGTTTTTCAATCAATGAAAATAATTCAAATAGGAATTTAATAAACTTACTCTATTTGCTAAATATTTTTGTAGTTGATGTCAGTCTTTGTGACACCAGTCCTAAGGAAAGCTTATACCTAGGAGAGACATTTAAACAGTGTAATATAAAATGGTTCTTGCTTTGGAAGCAAATTACTTTATAGCACAATCTGTTTTATAAATGGGTGAGGAAGATCTCGGTGTAGAGAAAAATACATTGTAAAGAAATGAGACAAGTCCCCATTTTCTGTTTCTAAAAACTGTTAAGTGACTAATCTTGAATGAGCTTCTGTGCATTCTACTTGTTTGCTTGCATAAAAGGGACCATATTATCTGGTCCTACAATAGCTTTAAATACAAAATACATAATATCTATAAATTAAAATTAATATAATATGTTCCTTAGATTTCAGAAAGTTTATAGGAAATTTCTAACAAAGCAGGAGCTTCAATATTTGAATTTTATTTCTGGTTTTCACAGTTTGAAAATCTTCCATTAATATTCTTCTGTAAGTATGTACTTAGAGTGTACAAAAATAGAACAAAAATATTTCACAACTAGGCATAGTATTTGAATAATTATGCAAATTTCTATATCAGTGTTTATTTAGAAATAATCACTTTGCTTTAATTTAATAACTATTTATTAAGCACATTCATTGATTGAACCAGACACTGGTAAGGAATGTGATTCAAAATATGAATAAATATAGCCTTTTAAGAGTCTCTTGGTACAAGAGAAACTGATGAATAAAAATAATAATAATAATAACAGGCACAAAATGTGTAACTATCACCAATTTTTATAACTTACTTATTGTTCCAAGCCACCATCATCTCCTGCTGGATTATGCAACAGCTTCCCAACAGATCTACTTTCTTTTTTTTAAAATTTTTATTTTTTTATTATTATTTTTTTTACATATTTTTTTAATTGGAGTTCAATTTAGATCTACTTTCGATGACGTCTGCCCACAGTTTAGTTCTAAAGCAGCCAGAAAAATGCTGTCAAAAACATGTCAGATCACAGCATCATTCTGTTCAAAATCCACTGCGGCCTTTCTAATCTCTTGGAGTAATAAAGCCTTATTCATTACAAGGGCCTACAGGACCCTATAGCTGGCCTCTACCATCCCTCAACTAAGTGCATTAGTCTCGACCTTCCTGCATCCAATGGCACTGACCACATCCTAGACCCTACAACATACCAGACACATTCCAGACTCAAGGTTTTTTAATTCCTTGCCTTCTCAGCCTTCTCCTAGGTATCTCCTTGCTTCATGTTCTCATCTCCTTCAAATCTTTGCTTATATATTTGCTTTGTAATGGACATTACCATAACCACCCCATATAAGTTATACTTTGTCTATTCATCTTTACTCTTTGTTTTTCCTTTCCCCGTTCTGTTTCTTTCATAACACTTAACATGTTTTAACGTTCTGTATAATACCATGCAAATATTTATCCAACAAGCTTAGAATATTGTAGACGTTTGTTTGTTTGTTTGTTTTTCTATTCCTGTATGCCAAATGACTACTTCTTGGAATACATGCATGCATTACTCAAAACATGACTGCTAAATTAATGAAGGTCTACAGGCATAAGTGCAGAAACAATCACACAGGAAAAAAAGGAATTGCAAGATATTTGGAGAAGATTGTATGAAAGTGGAAGTTTTAATATGGATGATAATAAAGAAATAAGCAACTTAAAAAACAAATTTTCAGAAAATCTAAGTTTCTGTCTTTAAGTTACCAAACTACATTCCATAACATCATAACAAATTAATGTTAAAAAAGTTGAATGCAGGTTCACCTGAGTGGTGCAATTGGTTAAGCACCTGACTCTTGATTTCAGCTCAGGTCATGATCTCAGGGTCGTAAGATCAAGCCTTGAGTCTGACTCTACATTCAGCAGCAGAGTCTGCTGGAGATTCTCTCTCCTTCCCCTCAGCACCTCCCTCTATGATGCACTCTCTCTCTTTCTCTAAAATAAACAAATAATTTTTTTAAAAAAGTCTTATTCAGAAGTGAAACAGAGCTTGTATCATATTTAGGAAGTACTTAACTTAAATACTACTGGGTAATAAGAGTCTATTTCTCCATTAGTGAAATTTCTCATATGTTTATTATTACATTCACATATTAAAAAATAAAAAGCGACACAAAAAAAGATATAAAATCCCCAATCTTCTGTTAATATCTCTGACTATATTGTCCTGAGAAGCAATCGATATTTTGCATCACGTCTTGAAAGTTAACTCAGTGGAGTGAGCTGATAGAAACAAAATATATACAGTGCTCCAAAAAACAGACTTAAGTGTGTGGTGAGAAGCTTGAGTAAAATCTTAGGAAGTTTCAGTAGGAAATAAGAGAATTCGACACTGTAAACTTTGCAGGTATACAAGATACCGTCAGTGGTTTTTTTCTCCCACTCTGTCTGATAATTAATACTCGTAACCAAAAATAATAGAATTTCTAAATCCCTAATTCATATTCCCCTCAGAAGAATTCAAGATTAAATAATCAGATCAGTCTTTGAATTTTACTTCATCATATAGGAATTATAAGTTAAACTCTTAATTTTTAAAAAATAATTATTTCCAAATTATATGTGGCATTATTTCATTGTATTATGTTGTTTAACTTGAAGAACACATTTCAATAATAGAAAATAATAAAAATATAATAATGTAAGCCTTTTGTTTTGAATAATAGTAGTTCTGTGTAAAACCAACTTTTAGTCGTTCAATTGCTTATTAAGAAATGCTTACAAATTGATGGATTTTATGGTACAAGGTGATTGTAAATAACCTCTTTATTTTATTCTCTCATGACTCTATCATCCAAAAGCAAATTAAAATAAACACTAGTACAAATTTATCTTTTTATTTCACATTTTTAAAGAGAAAAATTTGAGCTAGTAAAGCCAATGACATTTTTCTAAAAATCTCTTATCTGAGAGTTTTAACTTATTTTTCTTTGAAGAAGAGAGAAATTAAGTCTATCACAGAGAACTAATTATAAAACGTATCAAACAGTTTTATAGCAGTGTATATATTACAGGCAACACTGGAGACCTTTTCTTTTAACCAAAGGAATAATTTATATTCTAAAGTTAATATGAAATCCATTAATTTTTCAAAACAGACCTAGTTTTCCACTTATATTATTATAGGCATGGTCCTTGGCCTAAGGGAACTTTTACAACAAATTTTTATTGTACAACAGATATACAATAAAAATAAAAGAAATAACTATCAATATTTATCTATGAAATGAGGAATCAAATTCTCACATGTGCCTAGGCTAGAACACTAAAATATGCCAAGTGCTTGCACTAGTGTAGGACCACAGTGTTGAAACAAGCGTGCCCCACGTATGGACACAGGTATGTTGTTATAGGGGTACATACACCAACAGCAGCACTGCCAATGATGGTGCAGCTTCTCCAAACTATGAGCAATTCCTCATTGTATTTCTGGAAAAACCAATGTACCTTAAAGCAGCACTTGTAAAAAGGTACTTCGTGTTTGCCAGTGTTAAGATCTAGACTCAGCTGAATAAAGCAAACTTGTCTTGTATGTGAATAGTTGAGAGGACATGGAGACACTGAAAAATATTTTGTTGTGCACAAATCCTAATCTGCATCCATTAGAGGAGCCCTGACCCAAACTCTAGTAACAACTAAAACCCCCACACAGGTTTCAGGAAAAAACAAACAGGAAAACACTGACTCAGGAATAACACAAAACTCCCAATTAAGATTTGAATTTATAGAACATACATTAATGTATAGATATTTTAGTTAGAGAAAATGGCAGGGCAGTCAAATGCTGATCAAAAGAGATTAAGATTGTTTATAATTGCTGAAAATAATCACAATGTTGGGATTACTACCAGTTCACCTAGCTTTTATGATTTTTTTTAACAATCTCTTTCCCTCTATTTCTCTCTCATTCTCTCTCCATGCATAATTACAAACACATAATACCTGATATTTATATTAAATTTATAGTATATATGTCAAAAAACTATAAAATTCCAAGTGAACATCTTGATTTTGATTCTAAGAACAGGTAATATCTTCCACCTTAGATATATTCTAATTCATCTATTCCTATTTGATTCAGAACAAGGTGAATTCAAATTTATTAGTGAATCTGACTCATGATCTCTCTGATTCTTTTTTTAAAACTACTCTGGAAATTTCAGTTTGTTGGATTCAAATTTACATCTGAAACCTGGCATTAAAAATGCATAAATGGCAATTCCAAGTATCTGTTTGCCTTATTTTATATCCAGAATCACATAATATAATACAGACACTTAATTTATTAGTTCCTGATTTATATGCAGCATATAATGAGACTAAAAGATCAAAAAGGTCATTGGTATCATTTTTCCTGTACAACCTAACTTCTGCTGCTTAATCTTTAATCTACATAAATGTTAGCATCCTGTCTTCCAAAAGTTATTTTTTTTCACTATTTAACTGATGTTACTATATATGTTATTTGTGTAGGTAATTATTTATAACCTATCTTTTGAAATTGCAATTTCTAAAATAATATTTTTATTTCTACAGATAGTTTTTATTAAATTTTTCTTTCACTTCAAAATTTTTAAATTTCATTCCACGTTAAAAATATCTAAACTAGGGACACCTGAGTGGCTCAGTGGTTGAGCCTCTGCCTTTGGCTCAGGGCGTGATTCTGGAGACCCAGGATTGAGTCCCACATCGGGCTCCCTGCATGGAGCCTGCCTCTCCCTCTGCCTATGTCTCTGCCTCTCTCTCTCATGAATAAACAAAATCTTAAAAAAAAAAAAAATCTAAACTAATCAGAAGGACATATAATACTATTTCAAATTAGTTTACATCAAACTTTGCCTGGCAAAAATTTTTGCATGAATTATCAAAATACTCCTCATAACTTACCATTTAAACTTTCTTTTTTTTTAAGATTTTATTTATTTATTCATGACAGACACACAGAGAGAGAGAGAGGCAGAGACACAGGCAGAGGGAGAAGCCGACTCCATGCAGGGAGTCTGATGTGGAACTCGATCCGGGACTCCAGGATCACCCCCGGCTGAAGGCAGCTCTAAACCACTGGGCCACCGGGGTTGCCCCCATTTAAACTTTCTGTATGTGCTTCTGTGCTTGATGTTTTTAAAATCAGTGAGTAGATAGCAATATATTTTAATTGAAATAATCTTTAAAATAATATTTTTCTCAAAAATTTATTGACAGAAGTGAATTTTTTTTGAAGAGTTTTTTTTTTAAATACTTTTTACAATGCTATTTCTAAAGGTGGATAGTAAAAACCAGAAATTTTCCTCAGTTAATAAATGGATTCTTCTCATGAAGGAAGCATATGAAAATAAAGTAAGTCACTTTGGAAGCTCATGGGTGATGCTAATAATGTCAAAGGTGATAATGCTGTGTGTGTGTGTGTGTGTGTGTGTGTGTGTGTGTGTGCTTTAAATAACTGTTTTTGCCATGTCTCTTGTAGAACACTTTGGCAGAGGAAGTATCTGCCGATAGCACATGAACAATTTGCTTTCAGATTTTTATTTGGTGCGGGAAAAGCACACTTACCAAAACATCCTTGCTTCAAAATCATGTTATTGGACGCTTACTACAATGGTTGAGTGTTGGATTCACTCATTTTATGACCATGGACGATGTACACCAACTTCAGAAAGAGATAGTTGATAGGATTGAAACTCTGGTTCCTAGGCATGCATATTATTTCCTCCATTCATTTGTTTGGTTAACTCTTCTTTGTCTTTAATCTTTCAATTTACATATCCTTTAATCCATTAACCTTAACCTGGGTTATTTTCTATTGTTATTCATTTCCATCTGAATTTTATCTACTTATATAATTTTGTATGATTTTGTTATGAAGATTATTTCCTTGCTTGGTTTCTTTTAGATGTTATAAATTCTCTGAGGGTAGAAGGAATTAAGTGTATCTTTGTTATTGCTCTTTCCCTACCCTCAATCATATTATCTGGCTCAAGAGTAATCATTTGCTGAACAAACATAATTTTTTTTAAAAGGACATGGAAGGAAGAAAGAAAAGAAATAAGAAAAATATAAAGAGTAATTTTACCATCTTTTTATTTATCATTAAGAGTCTCAAGATGGAGTCAGCCCAATGTTACTGGCTTTGAGGATGATGGAAGTGGTCATGAGCCAAGGAATGTGGATGCCCTTAGAAACCTGGAAAAGGCAAGCAAATGATCTCTAGAAACTTCAAAAGAAATACAGTCATGTAGACACCTTGATTTTAGCCCAGTGAGACCCATTTCAGAATTCTGACCTCCAGAACTATACGGTGAGAAATTTGTGTTGTTGTAAGCCACTACATTTGCAGTAATTTATTATAGAATCAATAGGAAACTAACACAGACTTGACACATTTGCTGTCAGGAGATCATCAATGTCCTTTTCTTTTCCATCTCTGTTTCTAGTAATATTCCTGCAACTACCAGCCATGTGTGCAGGCTCAGAACCCTATCTATGGCTTCTGCTTACTTGTGACTGCTTATGGTTATTACTACCCCTTTGTCTCTGCCTCCTGCTGCCACTCTGAATGTCTATTAGCTTTTTCTCTTGACCTTGTTTCTTAAGTGTGATAATTTATTTGACTCAGCAAATTAATACCACACTTTTTAAAATCTTAATGCCAGTTCATTTCCCTTGCAATGATGAAGTTTTGGAATATAGGTGAGGTTCAGTGAGGTGGGATCTGGAGCGGTGACCAAGAAAGAATTCTTGAGATGTCTTTGGTGCAAAATGGTGGTTTTATTAAAGCATGGGGACAGGACCCATGGTCAGGAAGAGTGGCTGCCCAGGCCTGTGAAGAGTGGCTAATTATATACCTGGGAATTGGGAGGGGTTTGGGGACAGCATACTCTCTAAGGAATTTTGGAAGCAAGGTTTCCAGGACCTTGAGGGGGCTAGCTATTGTTGGGAAAAGGTCACTTATTACCATCTAATAAAACCTTAGTCATGAGACCCTTCAGATGTATATCGGTGGACCATATGCTGGTGGGATGATTGCCAACAAGTATCTTGGGGAGTTTGGAGATAAAATAAATTTCTAAAGGAATTTGCATATATTAAAGTAGACTCACAGGATCCTGGGGGTCGGGCCAAGATTGCTTTCTGCCCTTAGCAAAGTATGAACATCGAGGCAGTTGAGTTGGTAGAGGAATGTCCCTCTGCCTGTTTCAGGGACTTGTCAATGTGCTGCCCTGAACTTTGTACTTTGTCATCAGCTAGCCCTGCGTTCCCCCATCAGCAACAATTAAGTTATTTTCCATAGGCTTTTCTAATACCAGTAACTCAGGTTAAGAGTCATATAAAAAGTGATATGCTCACTTTGAGTGGAGAACTAACCAAGGCTGATTCCACAGCAGATGTACTGACTTGCACATCATATCTTATGACATTACCCTTTAATTTTTGACTACAGGAACTTTATATTTTCTATCTTTGTATCCCAGCAGCCAGTACCATGCCAAATGGCTATTGCATAGCAGATGTTGGATTGGTTAAATCTTTTTTGATTGACAGAGAATTATAAAACACAATGACATGCAACTAATATATTGATAGAACATTTCATGGAACTGATGGCTTACCCTGTAGCCCTTTGGTATAATGGTCTTAACAAACATTCAAAATGATATTAATTTTCCAATAAAAGTATAAGTTATGAGGCACCTGGGTGGCTCAATCGTTGAGCATCTGCCTTTGGCTCAGGTCATGATCCCAGGATTCTGGGATTGAGTCCCACATCAGGTCCCCTGTGGGAAGCCTACCTCATCCTCTGCCTGTTTCTTTGCCTCTCTCTCAGTGTGTCTCTCAGGAATAAATAAATAAAATCTTTAAAAAAGGTATAAGTCATAACATTGTTATTTGTTATTCATCCCATCAGTTGAATGAAATTATTATTATACTTCGATAACTACAGACTATTTCTAGTAAACTGGTAGTTGTAGCAAAAGAATCACCTTTGAATTGTGTATCTCACTTTTTGTGTGATCACTTTTTTCTCCATAACTGTCCATGTGATTTTTGCATACATCTTAAATTTCTGCCATTTTATTGGGTTTCAAATGTTTAAAAAAAAAAAAAAAAACAGGCCTGGATACAGTGTAGATATCACTTTTCCTCACCAAAGTCATAGGGATAACCTTAGCAATGGCATTAAGAATACATATCGAATTCCATCATGAAAAGAGATTATTACATCATAAAATATATAACAAATTTATATAACTTTAACTTATATGCTATTATGTATATAATAGTATATATTATATATCACAAATGAATATATAATCCATGATATGGATAATATCCATATTTGGTTTCAAAAGGTACCAAAATAACAAACTGAGTGGTTTAAATTAAGAAAACCCAAGGAGTGCCTGGGTGGTGCAGTTAGGCATTCAGCTCTTGGTTTCAGCTCCAGTCATGATCTTAGAGTTGTGGGATCAAGCCCCGCCTTAGTGTACATGCTCCACATGGAGTTTGCTTGAGATTCTCTCTCCCTCTCATTTGTCTCTCTGACTTAGGTGCACTCTCTCTCTCTCTCTCTCTCAAATAAATAAACCTTAAAAAATAAAAGTCAAATAGAAAGTTGTTAACATAGCAAGAATAGAGCTGTTATGCAAAACATACTTGATTCTGAGCCAGGAAAATTATAGTACATAATGTTTTCTGACTTGTTATGATGTGGACCATCAATCAAAAGTCCGTATCTTGGCATCAGAATATAAGAATAGTGTCCTCAATGTGTCTTCACATAGACTGAAATGGCTTTATAAAGATAGAATAGTCAGAAACCAATAGAAAGAAACCTGATATGAAGGAGAAGAAGAATTCAAATACAGGATGGAAAGCTATTGTTTGTAGAAATACTTCAGGAAATGATGGGAGGTCAAGCTGCTTTTATGAAAAACCGTTAAGAATTAGTTGATGATTTATTAACAGGTTTTCAGAAATAATGCTCTGCTGATTATAATTAGGCTTAAACTACAAGTGATGATACTAATTTCTTATTTGTCAATTAAATTGGAACAGGAAATAATAAACCAGATATCTCAAATAATAAACTCTCACTTACTTAGGGGCATCATGGATTAATGGTGGAAACTAAAAGAGTACCAGACTCTCACCCTTTTGAAGAGTTGAATAAAAAATTGCACCTGTAATTTTGGATCAAGCATTTTCCAATTTTCTTGTAAAATCTATAAGAAGAGGTTACAGAGAAGGAAATCACACCCCACAGAAAAATAAAATAATGATTAATCTAAAACCCAGAATCTGGAAAGAATCAACAATGATAATTAAGAAGAAAAGTTCAATCGAAGAAAATCTACATGGGCACAACTTGATGGCAAAAGCAGATTTTACTTCATGAAAATTAGTTTACCTAAAAAAGTTGAACTAACGCTTTCTATTTCTCCCAAAGTCTGTTTTATGACTTAGAAACCCACGATTTCTAGAATAAGAGAATTGGGCTGCTGTCCACATTATGATATCCCCACATTAGCTGCAAAAAGTTGAAAATGTCTCTCTGCTCTTGCAACCTGCCATTGTCAGATAAGATTCTTGTGTGAAACACTGTATACAAGCTGTGAGAGTGACTATTTTCTCAACTGTACCAATAGTAAAGCTACTGACAGTCAAAATTCATAGGAAAGAACTTAACTTCTTATAGTCAATGGATACTATAGGTCATTAAGTCATTATTCTCTCAAAGTTCTAATTGAAAACAAGTATCTCAGTTAAGAATCTGGGTACCTGTACCACATAGAGATTTGCTTTTGGAGGCAAGCCAGTTATGTCCCCCTTCTTCCTATATCTCACATCATCCCAATTATGTTTCCTTTTTTAAAAAGATTTTATTTATTTATTCACAAGAGACACACAGAGAGAGAGAGGCAAAGACAGAGGCAGAGGGAGAAGCGGGCTCCATGCAGGGAGCCTGACATGGGACTTGATCCCAGGACTCCAGGATCATGCCCTGGGCCAAAGGCAGGCCCTAAACTGCTGAGCCACCCAGGGGCCTCCCCAATTATGTTTCCAAACATAATGAAGAGAATGAATATGTTCGAAAACAGTGCCAAGAAAATAGAAAAAGCATTAAAGTTCTAGAAGAATAGATCCCACATATAATGCATGATGTGGAATTGAGATAGTAATGACCCAGTTTCATTGCATGATACAGATTGATGTCTTTGAAGAAATCAATCAGATTCATTAAATCAAAACAAGACGATGGGGAAAAAGGAGGCCACTTTGCCAAGACAGCTGGTATAAGTGCCAATTTGAATATGCCTGTTGTCCTGAAAGCTGTTTGCAACTGCCTAACTACTAATTACATGTGTGAAGTTTGCTACTATAGAAGTAGAATGAAGATAATACTATCTGTGTCTTAGACAAATAATGTGTGTGCACAGGTCTTGCTATGTTTAAGGGTAAGTAAAAACAAATTTATAATTTTAAGTATGTTGACAACAACAAATCCAGAAGAATTGATAGGTCAGTTTGTTTGTAAGGTTGACTTAATGGGGGAAAAAAAAAAACAGAACAAAAAAAACTCCTAAACTCTGCAAAGTATAAGTCAATAAAAAAGGAAAAATTTTTATTATTCTTATAATTCACATTATAAGAAATTTTAAAAGTAATATACTTGGGCTAATAAGGTGAAAGAGTTAAAGTTGTTTTGTTGAAGTTTACATTAATAAATATTAAACTTGGAAAAAATCTGGGAATATATAAATGACTAAAATTCACTTATCCAGCATAAATCAGAATATAACAATATTCTTATATATCATGCTCTTTTATGGATCAGTCTCTCATAATTTAATAATAGAATGCTTTTTAAATCTTAAAGGAATAAATAATCCCCCTGTCTAAATCTGAAGCACAGAAAATGATAAATGTTTCAAATTTATTTATGTATTCCAGTATTTGCCTGATATTCCAGCTTGTAAAATATAGAGGGGAAGAAAATGTATAGGCAAATCTTAACACCGAGTATTGGCAAGGGTATGTAGGAAAATGGGTACTTTGATAAAAGGCTGTTGAGAATAAATTAGGATGAGATTTCTGGAGGGCAAATTGGAGGTTTCAAAGGAAATATAGCACAAAAATGGTCATGGATATATTAAAGAGCTAGCTATGAAGATATTTACCAAATATTACTTATAAGAAAAAAAACATCAGAAGCAATAAAAATATGGGATGCTTTGATACATGTTAAATGAATTTTTCATCATCTTAAATAGGCAAAAGTATAGAGTTAATAATTTCATGTTGAAAGAACATTTGATGATCTAAAAATATGAAGAAAAGTTTCAATATACTTCATTATATAAAAAAGGAATTTACACAGTTATACATAAATATGTACTTTTTTGTAAAAAAAAATTTTAAATGCATAGGCATTGGCACTAGTAGAAAATTAGACCCAGGATGTCAACAGTTATTGTACCTGAGAGTTTAATTTTAGGTGAGTTCTATTTTTTCTCTTGGTCAGTGTAAAATATTTCCTAAAATTTATAACAAATATATGTTATAAAATATAAATTTACAAAATAAAAACAGAAGTGTCTCAATCTTTAAATAGAGCTTTGTAGGTTATTTGAGTGTATTTCATTATTAACCTTCCTCTTTTTAATTTAAATTCAATTAGCCAACATATAGAATATCATGCGTTTCAGATGGAGTTGAGTAATTCATCAGCTGCATATAACATCCAGTGGTCATCACATTACATGCCCTTCTTAAAGTCCATCACCCAGTAATTCCACCCACCCCCCCGCCCCATCCACCTCCCGTCTAGCAACCCACAGTTTCTTTCCCTAAAATTCCTCTTGGTGATTATTTTCCTTTACATACTTGGCCTTTCTCTATCCTGAGTTTTCTTTTCTTTTCCTTTTTACATTTTTTTTCTGTTTAATCTTTTCAAGCAAACAAGATTTTCTCATGTTATTATTAGAAATTACTGTATTGACCAATTGATTTCTTAGCAGAAGTTTACAAACATGTTAAATCACTAGTAGACTTGGGTGCTCTTTAGAAATTAAGTCTCCTGGGCTCCTCTTCCCAAACTGGAGAGTCATCTGAGGGTGAGAGCTGGGAATCTGTATTTATAATTAGAGCTCCTGGGTACTCTAATGACCAGGCATATATGAAAACCAATTCTTGTGAAAGATAAATTTGTAGACTGATTTCATAGATTCAGATATGTGAAGGGTTATTCTAATAAAGCACCAGCTACATTTTCATTCTTCAGTAAGAATTAAAGAGTAGAAATAGGCATACACCATACTCTCAGGGATTTTGGTGAGATATGTAAGGGTTGAGATGAATTGGCTCTGGAATTCTCAGAAATGATACTATTTATTTTGGCATGGTTAGCTATAGTCTTCTCAGTGGCAGAATGTGACCTAAAATTAATTTTAATTTGTGTATTCAATTCTAAGTGTTTTGATATTTTGAATAATCTGCTTAACTGCACTTAAAGAATCTATGTGAGTTTTAAAATATCATTATAATATACAACATTTTAAGTTCAAGGACACATTTGTCAATATTTCATAACCCCAAGGTCATTAATCCCAATGTATTATTTTGCTAATGAAAATAGAAATGACATCAGTCTTCTCAGTAACACAATGTTATTTTGTTAAACATTTCCTACACATACATGTTCTGTGGCACTCTGCGTCAAGAAGCTAGGGGTTGTGTAAATATTGGTAATGCAATCATATGTTGAAGTAAACTCATGTTCAGATAAGAAGGCTTATTTGGGGGCTTTTGGTATTTTCCATCTCCAAAAACAAAGGTAAGATTGTCACAGAGTAAAAAACAAACAAAACAAAACACCTAAATCAAAACAAAACAAACAAAAAAACATCCCCCATTTTTTCCTATTACATAAGTAATAAGGAAGGGAAAGAAATACCTTTAATAGAGACAATATCTTATGATTTTATCCTATATGGAGGGATAGTATAGCTTTCAACCTAACAGAGATGAGTAGTATAATGCATCATTTAAAATAAACTGTAGCTTTTCTTTAACAGGTACTTAATGATAAATTTCATAATGAAGGGAACTGACACAGGAGTAATGAATGAAGAGGATTTTGTGATTTTCCATTTGCAGAAAGTTGAAGAGATCAATGCATTTGATTGTTGCTTTTACATTAATATTATCACTTACCTCAGACTTCTTGCTTCATTAATAAAATTGGTCTGACATTCTGTAGAGAGTAAAGCAATTTACTTAAGTCAGTTAATGTATTTTACTTGGATACATGGAGACAACTAAATTCTTGGTAGAGAGGATATTGTCACAAAACATGGGATCTCATACACTTAAAAGATGTTTTTATTTAATGGAACTGTCTTTTAAATAGAGGAATTGAATGCCTACTTCCAATCACATATGGTTTGTTTTTCACAAAACCCTACTTTTAATCCCAAATATATCTACCTCAAGGAATATCCAGTTTTCCTCTGATCAAGTCTAAATTCTGACCAACAGACTCCTGTCTTTAATGATTGAGTTAAAAGTACATAATTAAATATCTTAAAATTCTATGTAACATACCATGTTTAGTTCATCTCCTACCAGCACCTAAGACCACCATTGAAATGGGCTTGATTTCCTGAGAATGGAAAAAAAAAAAAATGTTCTCTGTTTTTCTACATTTGCAAATGAGAGGCACTGCCTGTCAACTCTATTTCTCTGAGATTCACAGGGAGCTGGTTGAAGAAAAGAGAGAGTAAGCTGTTATAGATAGATGGTGAGCAAAAGGTATAAGCAAGACTGGGATAAGATTCAGAGCCTTTAACGGTACTTTGGCCCCCGAGGCACAAAAGCTGAAGGTAGAGGGGTCTACCAGAAGGTTGATCAGCAAAGTCAGCTTCACAGGATCTGCCTAGGCAGTGGAAGTCTCCACTGCTTTCCCAATTTTGCTTAGGTATCACTGATGTCTCTCCTGGCAATGACTGGCAACAACATAAAGCACAAATCATAAGCTACATTATTGAAAAATAGAAATTGAAAAATGCAAGTCATAAGAAAAATAAGAACAACAACAAAAATAAACAACACTGTATTGATTTCCACTGTATTGATTTCCACATCATATAGTGTCGAATTCATCAAGGGCAGATTTTCCAATTCTTTTTTTTTTTCAGATGCTCCAATTCTTGTGAAATCTAATAAAATTATTACAATATCTACTGCCATATAGTAAGTATATATTTTGTGTTAAGAATTTTTTAATTTTTATATTAATAAAATTGTCTAAATCTTACACCAAACTTGTCAGGCAGGTTTTGTTATATCCCTTGCTTAAAGAAAGAAGGAAAATGCTTCCAAGATTATACAAAACTTGGTTATGGGTCACAGTTATTGAGCTTGTAGATCTTGGTTGGGCACAGAACCACTTGACACCATGATTTAATGCCTCTCTACAGTGAAGCTATTTGTCATTATTTATTCAATCAAACTTACGGAGTACCTGTAAGGTACAAGGCATGATTCGTGATTCTGGATTTATAGACAGAGTGACACTACCACAAATACTAGCTGCTTCTATGTTCTAGTCTGTGCTCCCTTTTTCAAAAAAGTTTTTATTTAAATTCCAGTTAGTTCATTATTATGCATGTAATATCTGTTTCAGGTGTACAATTTAGTGATTCAACACTTCTATACTCCTTAATGTCTGTCATGTTGGTCTGTGTTCTAAGTGATTATTTAATTCACACAACAACCCAGTGAGGTAAATGTTTTATTATTTCAATTTTACAGTTGCAAAAAATAAACAGAGATTGAAAACACTCTGAAGATCACACAGCTATAAATAATGTAATATTTCCTCTCCAGGGAAAATAAAAATATAAATAGATAAAACCTATATCCAAACAATTATATTGGATGCCAAATACCAAATGCTAGTCATATCATCTGTTGCTTAGCTCATATGGTATATAAAGGTATTATTATACTTCCCATATGAAATTTTAATTATGAGTATTCTTTGTTAGAAAAAAATGAATAATGTCTTGTTTATAGGTATAGTCTCCAAAAAGCATCAAGAACATAGCAAGAGTGAATAACTATCTTTGGTTAATGACAATAATGTTGATAAGAAGATTTTTTTTCATTGGAACCTATAGGAAACTACGTAAGGGGTCAGCATTTGTGATACATGATTTTAGTAAATTTAAAAACTGTCAGAAACACTTTTCAACTGATTACTTTCAAGCTTATTTTAAATCTCCATTTTTAGAATTATGGTCAATTATGATCATCCCCAAAATGGTTTTTGTTTTCTTTTCTTTGTTCTGCTTGTAGTTGGGGACACAGAAGCTGAGCATCAGGCAAGAAATCTCAGGTCTTATGAAGTATAAGTACATTTGTAGGGACTAACAGGAATCACAATCTTTAATTATTATGATCTCCCATGGCAGTCATCCTTTATGACTTTTCTTAACTACATAAGTATTTCACAATTTTTGACAGTCATAAAAATTTGTATTTAGATGGGTAACAAAACAATGTAATAGCAAATAACTTCATTTTTTATAATGCATGACAAGAAATTTTAAAACAAGGAATCTGACACATGATATAGTAAGGTCAAATTTTTAGCCTCACTTCAGAGGTTCTTTTCAACTAATTAAGTAGCAAAAGAAGGAGGAGGAAAAAATAAAGGTTTTAAGACCCTGATAAGAAATTGTGTATTGTCTAGTTTCTCTTACTGGTAAAGCGAAAGTGATTTATAAGGCTTAATACCTGAATGATTAAAAATGTAAGTTTGGCTGGTCCACCTTAATGGCCTTTTATCTAACTGAATTTTATACTTAAGTGAGATTCCTCTTTCTGATGTCATGGTTATGTTTTCATTGTTCCAGTAGAGTCATAGATTCCTATTTCTTCACCCTTGAAGGCAGGTTGAATTTCTGCAAGTAGAGAACAGGAAAAAGGATTTCCAGCAGATTCAGGCTAGACATGGAGGCAAATGCATGTGATCAATTGTTTTAGTAAACCATTATTTCACATCTATTTAATAGCATATGAAAGTCAATTATAAGATTAGGGAATGGTGAACAACTCAGTCAGAATGAATGGATATGGACGTGGAATTGTTTAAATTCTTACATTGAGCCTCTGGAGAAGAATAACATTTGCAATTAACAGTGATTTAGGGGATGATCTAGAAAGTGGAAACAGCTCAAGGTCACTCTTATACGGGAAGAGCTTGGACGGTAATCCAGACGTTTCTTCTAATTGTCAAGTGAATCTTAAAAATTAACTGCTCTTTTTTCTTAGAGAATATATATTACTGTATGTCTAGTCTTTTCTTAACACCTCTGAAATAAAACATATTTCAGCAATTCTTGTTCTAAAATTAGAAATTATATATCTTCTTAGACTTTCTATTACAATTGTTTTTTATTATTTATAATTCAATGTGGTCATAAAAAAGAAACCCTACATTTTTTATTATATCTTAATATTTTCTTTTTCTTTATTAATATTTTCTTACACAATACAGATTGTCTGAAAGGGAGTAGAGAATGTTTTGGAAAGCTAAGTGTATAAAAGGTACAATCTCATCTTCAGATAAAAAGAGTTATATAAAATAAAATAATTTAATAAAATAATTTAATAAAATAAACATATATACTCTATATATGAAATCAGTTTAGAATGACACTTTCTTAAATATTTTCTGATGAAGCAATTTTTGTTTTCCTGGATTAATAGCTATTCTAGAATGTGTTTCTCTTAAATGTGAGTCTTTGTTTTGGTAGGAGAGAAAAAAAAAATACAAGAGGTTCAGTATGGTGCTTATTTGCTATCTTGATGGCATATGAAAAACACTGTACTAATGGATTCAAAATAATTTATTTGCATTTAAAAGTTAAAGTATCTATTACTCTGGAGACTTCTCACCTTTCATGTCCCCATTGAGGTTAACACACATAGCTTTAAGCTCTTGGTTGAGAAATATAAGGAACTGAAGAGGGAATAGAAGGTTAGCTGAGGACAAAGCACAAGGTCATACCCTGCAACTCCCCCTCTCCTGGGTGGGATATGTATGACACTCCAGGAAGCTCCCAACTATCATAATGTTAATGCCTTGCTATAAGGAAAAACAACCTTAACTTGACCATGGTAAGGGCTCCAGTATCTTGTAGGTCCTCTTTAGCATTTGAAAATCCTTTGAAATCTCACTTTTCCTTACCTCCCCCAACTCCTAGGTATATAATCAGCCACCACTCAAAGCCCAGGCAGTAGCTCTTCTGCTGAAAGGTCCTGTCCATGTGCTTTAATAAAACCAGAATTTTGCAACAAAGACATCTCAAGAATTCTTTCTTGGTCATCGGCTCCAGATCTCACCCCACCAAACCTCATCTATATTTCAAAACTACATCAGAAGCATGAACAGTATATGTCTAGGCATTGTTGAACAACCACAAACTTCATTTGGTAAACAACACAAGCTTTTATTTTGTTCACAAAGTATGAGTCAATAGGACAGATCTGTTAATCTGTTTTTCAGATAGCAGATGGATCGGCCTTGATTGGTTACTACAGGGCTGGTGCTCCAACAGGCTAGCTTGGGCTTGTTCATATGGTGGAGCCAGAGAGTCAATAGTGAGCAAGTAGAAGCATGCATAACGTCTTGAGGTCAAGCCTGGGAACCAATCAATTATTGCCTCCAAAATACATCAGCCAAAGCAAGTCAAAACTAGCCAAAATTCAAAATATTAGAGGGAAAAAAACCAACTTCACTTCTTGATGAAAAAAGCTGTAAGTCACATGACAGGAGCCATAATTCAGGGGAGGGGTGGAGAATTGGAGCCATTTTTGCAATCAGACATAAGCAGCATGGATTGATTGACCAAGATGGCCTTATAGTTCCCCTAGGTTCAATTAAACCTCACACAGACCTCATCCTAACCTCCCTCTCCTCAGAACATTTACTTTAGGAAAATTGTAACTGTAAATTTTTTCCCTGCCCCTTTGTAATGTTTGTAAATCTTCTCCCAGACTTGACAGGTTTATCATCTATGAATATCTTTCTTAAGGATCTGGGAGCCATCCCTTTGAAATACAATCATCAAGGAAGAAAAAAGGATGCTTTCTTTTAGTTCTTGTAAAAAACTAGGCAAAGATTAGCAAACATAGATGGCCTAATCACAGAGACTAACATTTGCAGACTCAAGAATAATCCAGTGTGCTCCACACTTGCTATTGCTATTGATCCATCTCTGCCCCTAAGGTCCTCCAGTATTTTCCCATTGGCTCACTTCAGAGTTAAATACCTTGCTTTTTTTTTTTTTTTTTCAGGGGAGTTGACTTCAATCTCTCTTCTCTCCCTATTACAGAGGTTTTGAACAATTATTCCTTACCTGTTTAACTCTGTTCAGTGCCACTTTTCTGTGATACAAACAAAGGGAAAATTTAGGCGTTGTGCACCTGGGTAGTTTACTATAATCAGGCTTCCTTACCTTCATGAGTGGGATAACGGTAAATTGAACTAGATTTTTTGTAAAGGCAAACCCAGTCCTGTTCTCTATGGTCTCTATATAACTGTAAAAATAAACTGGCAAAATAGACACAATCTAACAATTAATGATGCTTTAAAATTAATCAAATAAGTTAATTTAAAATAAAGGGCAATGTGCTAGTTAGCAATTAAGTAAACTTTCAAGAATGTTAAACATTTGGTGATTGCATAGTATTATGCCTACTTTCTCGATAGGGAGCTAGCTTCTGTTTCAATCTAAATCATATCTGAAGTAAATCCCTGGAAGCACCAACTTGACATTGTCCTCAGCTCACTATTAATGGAGGTGCCTCAGTGAAAAGGAGGAATGAAACTTTACCAGAAGAAACATTTAAAACACTGAATATAAGTGATATTGCTGCAAAGACAGAAGTGGATCATTAAACTTTGCTGCATATAATCTTCCTTCCTTTTGGTCATGAGAGATGACTCAGAATTTAATATGTTCATTTCTCAATTTATCACTCCATCGCTTGCAAAAATTTAAGAATCAGTTTATAAAATGCTGATGACCACAGATAAAAATAATTATTTTACGTGTGAGTTTTTTTGAGCAAAATAATAAAAGTTATCAATAACTCTTTCAAATCAATACTGTAGAGGACATCTACCTTGACCCAATTACAGAGGAGACTGATTTGAAATATATGAAGAAAAGACATGAGAGGTAGAATTGGACAATGTAAATGAGATGTGTTTGAGAGAAAAGTGGAAGCAGAATAGTTTGAAATTAAGATTTTTAACAAGTGTAGATTTTGTAATTAGGTATCGATTTTTTTTCTAAAAATTGAAAATTGATTAAGTTTGTAGATGACAGATACTATTTTCAAAAAGTTTTATTTGCTTTTTAGTTACAACACTGTTGTAATTAATATAGGTCCTATTGTCATTGGGTTCCAGATAATTCTGTGTGTGTGTGTGTGTGTGTGTGTGTGTGTGTGTGTGTGTTGGGCAAAAGGAGGACATTGTTCTGTACATCATGGGATATTTAGCACCATCTCTGTCTTCTATTCATTAGATGTCAGAAGTATCATTCTGTGGAGGCCGAGAAAATTAAGGCCATTCCACCTTAAGTTTAGCGTTAGCACAAGTACAGCCATTTCAGGCCCCTGTGAATAAGAGCTGAACTTTACCTTACTTCAGTTACAGGGAAAAAACAGCTTAACGGCTTTGAAAGCCCCATATTAGAATGAGAACAGAGCTTAATGCCCTTGAAAGCCCCATATCAGAATGTAAACAGAACTTGAGAAATTCCTGCCCCCTTCCGGAGGTCCCCTAGACCAGCCCATAAGACTCAGCTGGAACCACCTTGGGGTCCAAGTCCCTGCTCCACTGTGTCGCTCTGTCGGGTATACTTGGACCCAAGCTCGAGCTTGATAATAAACCCTCATGTACTTGAATTGGTGTCGGCTCTTCAGTGGTTTCTCGGATCTGCAATCTTGGGCACAGCATTTGGGGGCTCGTCTGGGATCCGAGAGACCCCCAGAACCCCATCCAGAGGGTCCCATGCGTGGTGAGTGCACTCAATTTTTTCCACCTTTTGCACGTATATTCTCTGAGAGCTCTACACTATATTTTTACCTGTAGGAATTCCAATCTGTATTGGGTCGACATTGGCTTAGGTGGACGTGCTGGCGGGCCTTCGACCGGGGGTCTTGAGGAGACGTCCCTTGCCCCTGCCTGGAGGATGGAGGTCCTCATCTTAAGAGGGATGGGGTCCTCATCTGTAAAGAGGACGGAGGCCCCCGTCTGTAAGGGGCACGGAGGTCCTCATCTGTAAGGGGGACGGGGGTCCTCATCTGTAAGGGGGATGGGGGTCCTTGTCTGTAAGGGGACGGAGGTCCTCATCTGTAAGGAGGGCCGGCTGCCAGCCCTTCAGTTTACTTTCTGTTTTGTCTCCGTGGCCACACTGGAATGTTTGTCTATGTTATTGTGTCCTTGTTAATCTTCTTTACTGTCTGTGTGTTGGTGTGGATTGGGGACATAATGGGGCAGACACAAACCACTCCCCTGTCTCTTATGCTCTCCCACTTCTCGGACGTTAGAGAAAGAGCTCATAATCTGAGCACAGACATACGGAGAGAGATTTCAAATGTATTGCATATCAGAATGGCCAACCTTCTACGTGGGATGGCCCCGAGAAGCAACTTTCCACCTATTATCTTACAGGTTAAGGCTGTGATCTTCAGGGACAAACCAGATGGCCACTCTGACCAGGTTCTGTACATCCTGGTCTGGCAGGACATGATTGAGATTCCCCCTCCTTGGCTAAAACCATTTTTACCCCCCAAAGCAGGACCTACCAAGATTCTAGCCCTGCGGAAAGCTGAGGAGACCAACACTACACCCCAAGTGCACCTTTATCCGGTCTTGCAGGATTCCTCTCTGGAAGACCTAATTCTCCCACTGCCCTACCAGGCACCCCCACTCTCTTCCACCCCCCCCATTGGAGGCACCGAGGGCTGCAGAAGGGGCGCCCCCCCTCCCTGACGAGGGAGTCCCCGTGCGTGGGCCAGCAGCGGGGACACGGTGGGACCCAACCGCCGGCACCACCTCCAAACGCAGGCCCGCCGACTCCACTGCCCTACCTCTCCGCGCCATGGGGCCTCCTGACGAGACTGGCAGACAGCTAATGTTATATTGGCCGTTCTCCACCAGTGATTTATATAATTGGAAAACCCAAAATGCAAAGTTCTCTGATAATCCGAGAGATCTAATCAGGCTTTTAGTTACCGTTATCTTTACTCACCAGCCTATTTGGGATGACTGCCAACAGTTCTTGCAGGTTCTCTTCACCACCGAAGAGAGAGAACGAATTCAGGTGGAAGCCTGGAAATCTGTCCTGGGCGAGGACAGACAGCTGACTCATCCTTCTCTTTACCCCATGGTACCTGGGACTACAACTCGGCAGAAGGTAAGGAGAGACTCCTGGTCTACTGCCAGATTCTAGCGGCAGGTCTCCAGATTGTTGCACACAAGCCTACCAATCTGGCCAAGGTCTGTGATATGAGACAGGGTAAGGACGAGAGTCCAGCAGCCTTCTTAGAGAGAGTCATGGAGGATTTTAGGCAGTACACCTCTATGAACCCAGAAGCCCCAGAAACAAAGGCTGCAATTATCATGGCCCTTGTTAACCAGGCTGCTCTGGACATTAAAAAGAAATTGCAAAGAGTAGGGAGACTAGGAGAGAAGAGCTTGCAGGACTTAGTGATAGTAGCAGAACGAGTCTATAATAATAGAGAAAGTCCGGAAGAGCAACAAACCAAACTAAGTGACCGGCAGACCCGAAATCTGGCCAAGATCCTGCTGGCCACAACCATGGACGACCCACAGGAAAGATGGAGGCACTTCAAGAAGCTGGCTTCAGGGACAGGTAAGGAGGATGGCCCTGGTCCCCATCGGGAGTGCCCTAAGCTGAACAAAAACCAATATGCTCTTTACAAAGAAAAGGGCCACTGGGTGAAAGACTGCCCTAACAAAAGATCCAAGGCCCCTGCCAAGATCTTGGAGATGGAGGACCTGGACAACTAGGGGAGTCAGGTTTCGGCACCCCTCCCCGAGCCCAGGGTAACTCTCAGAGTGTAGGGGCAACCCATTGAATTCCTAGTGGACACTGGGGCACAACATTAGGTTTTATTACAACCCCAAGGGAAATTGGCAAGTGAGACTTCATGGGTGCAAGGGGCCACGGGCACCAAACAGTACTCATAGACTACCCAAAGAACTGTGGATGTCGGCATGGGCCAGGTATCCCATTCCTTCATGGTCATCCCTGAGTGTCCCTACATGTTGTTAGGTCGGGATTTGCTCACCAAGATGGGGGCACAAATCCGCTTCCATCCCGAAGGGGCAAAAATCCTAAACAAAGAGGGGCACCCGATTCAGGTGCTTATCCTGAGTTTAGAAGACGAATATCATCTCCACCAAATGCCCTCAGCCCCAATGACTGACATTGACCTTTGGCTGCAGGAATTTCCCCAAGCATGGGTAGAAACGGGGGGAATTGGGCTGGCCTGGCACCAACCAGTCATATACATAAAACTAAAGCCGGGGGCAGACCCTGTCAGGGTCCGCCAATACCCATGCCTCTCATCTCCCTAACTCAGACTGGGACCTCCCCTCTGCATGACTGTCAAGAAATTTTGGCACAGGTGCACAGAATCAGAGCTGATCTCTAGGACCAGCCACTGCTGAACACAGACGCCACCTGGTATACAGAAGGCAGCAGTTTTGTCCAAGAAGGAATCAGATACACCGGGCAGCCGTAACCATGGAAACAGAGACCCTGCCGGACACCCCCAACTATACTTGGTGCTGACTTACACTGGATCAAACGCTTGCCTATGACCCAGTGCTTGGGTGGCTGGTGGAGGGCCGCAGACTCCAACATCATCCTGCCAGAGGAACTAGGACAGCGAGTCCTATCCAAAATGCATCGGAGTACTCACATGGGGACAAGGAAGATGGAAGACCTCATACGACATGCAAAGATCACAATTAAAGACTCTCGAGCAAAGATCGAGCAGATTGTGGCAAGCTGCCACACATGCCAGTTAACTAATGCCACTGCCCATGGATCTAACCTGTGTGCCCGGCTCTGAGGGGACTGCCCAGGAGCCTACTGGGACGTGGACTTCACTGAGGTAAAACTTGGAAAATACGGATACAGGTATTTACTAGTGTTTGTAGATACTTTTTCAGGATGGACAGAGGCATTTCCCACCAAACATGAAATAGCACAGACCATGACCAAGAAACTGCTAGAAGACATCTTACCGAGGTATGGTTTTCCTGTTAAGATTGGATCAGATAACGGCCCAGGATTCGTCTCTAAGGTAACATGGGGAGTGACACTACTACTTGGGGCAGATTGGAAATTATATTGTGCATATAGGCCCCAAAGCTCAGGACAGGTAGAGAGGATGAACAGAACATTAAAGGAGACCTTAACTAAATTAGCCCTGAAGACTGGCGGGGCCTGGGTGACTCTCCTCCCCTTTGCCCTATATAGGGTGAGGAACTCCCCATATAAGATGAGGCTGACCCCCTATGAGATCATGTTTGGTCTTCTTCCACCTGTTATCCCCAATTTAAAACCTGAGGTGCTTGCTGAGTTTGCTGATCACCAACTCCTTTTCTCCCTCCAAATGTTACAAAAAACCCATGAGCAGGTGTAGCCTAAGCTCTACGAGACTGGGCCACCCCCGGACCCCCATCGATATCGGCTGAGTGACTGGGTGTACGTGCAGAGATACCAACACCAGACACTTCAACCTCATTGGAAGGGACCCTACATCATGATCCTGACCACTCCCACCACTCTCAAGGTCGACGGGATTACTCCCTGGGTCCACCACACCCACGCCCGGCCAGCTGACCCATACGCCGTTCTCAAGGACTTTGTTCCAGAATGGAAAAGCCAACCGGACAAGGACAATCCCCTAAAGCTAAGACTGCACCATTCTCACTTATTTCCCACCTCCAAGACTCCCTAGTCCGAGGTTGTCCTTTAAAACAGAAGGGGATTAGATTTAGTCCTCTTACAACAAGGGGGTTATGTGGTGCCTTAAACGTGGGATGTTGCTTCTTCACTGGGACGTAAACGGGAGTGAGAACGGCAACTAGGTTGGTTCGAATCCTGGTTTAATCATTCCCCCTGGCTCACTCTGAGACCAACCTGGACCCATGACTGGGTCCTTCCTTAGGTTCCTCTGAGAGGGGGAAATGTGGAGGCTGAGAAAATTAAGGCCATTCCACCTTAAGTTCAGCGTTAGCACAAGTACAGACATTTCAGACCCCTGTGAATAAGAGCTGAGTTTTACCTTACTTCAGTTACAGGAAAAAAAAAAGCTTAATGCCTTTGAAAGCCCCATATTAGAAAGAGAACAGGGATCCCTGGGTGGCTCGGCAGTTTGGCACCTGCCTTTGGCCCAGCGTGCACTCCTGGAGTCCGGGATCGAGTCCCGCATCGGGCTCCTGGCATGGAGCCTGCTTTTCCCTCTGCCTCTGTCTCTGCCTCTCTCTCTCTGTGTCTATCATAAATAAATAAATAAATAAATAAATAAATAAATAAATAAATAAATAAATCTTAAAAAAGGAAGAGAACAGAGCCCAATGCCAGGGGCAGGAAGGCCCATATTAGAATGAGAACAGAGCTTAATGCCCTTGAAAGCCCCATATCAGAATGTAAACAGAACTTGAGAAATTCCTCCCCCCTTCCGGAGGTCCCCTAGACCAGCCCATAACACTCAGCTGGAACCCACCTTGGGGTCCAAGTCCCTGTTCTGCTGTGTCGCAGTGTCGGGTATACTTGGACCCAAGCTCGAACTTGTTAATAAACCCTCGTGTACTTGCATCCGTGTAGGCTCCTCCGTGGAGGAATCTGAGAAGGAATCCTTCTCAGATTCGCAATCTTGGGCACAACTCCAGTTGTGACAACCAATAATGTCTCTGTGAATTTTTTTCTTGTTTTTGTTTTTTAGTTTCAGATGTAGAGTTCAATAATTTTTCAATTGCATTTAACACCCAGTGCTCATCACATTACATGCCCTCCTTAATGCCCATCACCCAATAACCCCATCCTCCCACTCACCTCACCTCCAGCAAACTTCAGTTTATTTCTTATAGTTAGGAGTTATTCATGGTTTTTCTTGCTCTCTGATAACTTCCCATTCAATTTTCCTTCCCTTCCTCTATAATCCTCTGCAGTTTCTTATATTCCACATGTGAGTGAAACTGTATAATTATCTTTCTCTGATTGACTTATTTTGCTCAGCATAGTTCCCTCCAGTTCTACCTACGTTGATGTAAATGGTAAATATTCAGCCTTTCTGATGGCTGAATAATATTCCATTGTATACATACACTTTTTTTTTTATCCATTTATCTGTTGATGGACATCTTGGCTCTTTTCACAGTTTGGCTTTTGTGGACACTACTGCTATAAACATTGGGGTGCAGGTGCCCCTTTGCAACAGTACTTTCAAAAAATGGGCAGAAGACATGAAAAGATATTTCTCCAAAGAAGACATACAAATGGCCAACAGACACATGAAAAAAATGCTCAATATTACTTGGCATTAGGGAAATACAAATCAAAACCACAATAAGGTACCACCTCACACCTGTCATAATGGCTAAAATTAACAAGGTAGGAAAAAACAAATGTTGGTGAGGATGTGGAGAAAGGAGAACCCTCTTACAATGTTGGTAGGAATGCAAACTGGTATTGTCACTCTGGAAAAGATACGGTATGGGGGTTCCTCAAGAAGTTAAAAATAGAGCTATCCTACTATCCAGCAACTGCACTACTAGGTATTTGCCCTAAAGATACAAATGAATTGATCCATATATTTTCAAAAGTCCTCTAGGATGCAAAATTGCCCCAGTTGAGAGCCACAGAATTAGAACATAGGCATGAAATAAACATTATGTAAATAAATATTTTAAAAATGCATTTATACATTGGAATAATAGAAGATAACTAACATTTACACAATATCTACTATGTGGCAGGTACTACACGGAACAATTTTTAAAAGTTATTCAGTAATAACACCATGTGTTGTATCTAATCACCCTAACTATACAGAGAAGAGGTATTCAAAAAGTCATTTAAGATGACACAGCTAGTATATCTAGAAGATAAAATTAAAAGAATAAGCTATGATTCACTCCATAGTCTTCTCATTTCACAAAACTGCCTTTATTTATTGATTATGATCAATTTTGACTTTATTTTCAAAGAACATGCAGAATTTCTACTGCAGAAAAAAATTGTGTGCCATGATTTGGGTTGCTGAAAGTTATAAACCTCTTATAATCCCCTTCCTTGTATTTGGCCTCTTCCTTTCTATTTTTACAATCATCTGCCTTTATTTTTCTTTATGTTTTGTTTTTTTAAAGATTTTATTCATTTATTCATGACAGACACAGAGAGAGAGGCAGATACATAGGCAGAAGGAGAAGCAGGCTCCTTGTAGGGAGCGTGATGTGGGACTTGATCACAGGACCCTGGGATCACCACCTAAGCCAAAAGCAGATGCTCAACCTCCAAATCACCCAAATGCCCCTCATATGCCTTTATTTTTATCTTGAATATTATATTCATGTGTCTTAATTATTTGTGTATATGATTTTCTCCGTTAGATTGCAAGCTACCTTAAGGTAGAAGTTGTTTTTTTTTTTTAAGATTTTATTTATTTGAGAAAGAGAGACAATGCACAAGTAGAGGAGCAGGATGGGGAGAGGGAGAAACAAATTCAAGCAGACTCTGCGTTGAGCACAGAGCCCCTGTGCTCATCATCCTGAGATCTCATCATCCTGAGATCATGACCTGAGGTGAAACCAGTAATAGGATGTTTAACCAAATGAGCCACCAGGTGCCCTAAAAGTAGTGTTTTAATTTTCATAATTGCATTTTTATTTGGTTTATGCAGAGCTTTCATATGAAGGCCACAAGCACGTTACTACTGAATTACTGAATACTATGACCACTTAGCTGAGAGATGTTCTCAATAGAAAATAGACTCCTAATTTTACAGGACTATATATCTATATCTATATATCTATCTATATCTATCTATATCTATATCTATATCTATCTATATCTATATCTATATCTATATCTATATATCTATATCATCTATATCTATCTATATCGATATATATATGTATATCCATCTTATTTACTATATATATTTTTGCATATTATTTTATTGGATTTGATTTGCCAACATATAGTATAACACCCAGTGCTCATCCCGTCAAGTGCCCCCTTCAGTGCCCATCACCTAGTCACCCCGTTCCCCTGCCAACCTCCCCTTATGCTGCCCCTATTCGTTTCCCAGACCTAGGAGTCTCTCATGTTCTGTCTCCCTCTCTGATATTTCCCACTCATTTTCTCTCCTTTCCTCTATAATCTCTTTCACTATTTTTTATATGCCCCAAATGAATGAAACTATATAATGTTTGACCTTCTCTGATTGACTTACTTCCCTCAGCGTAATACACTCCAGTTCCCTCCACATGAAAGCAAATGGTGGGTATTCGTCGTTTCTAATGACTAATATTCCATTGTATACATAGACCACATCTTTATCCAGTCATCTGTCGATGGACACCGAGGCTTCTTCCACAGTTTGGCTATTGTGGATATTGCTGCTATAAACATTGGGGTGCAGGTGTCTCGATCTTTCACTGCACCTGTATCTTTGGGGTAAATCCCCAGCAATGCAATTGCTGGGTCATAGGGTAGCTCTATTTTTAACTCTGAGGAACCTCCACACAGTTTTCCAGAGTGGCTGTACCATTTCACATTCCCACCAACAGTGCAAGAGGGTTCCCCTTTCTCCACATCCTCTCCAACATTTGTTGTTTCGTATCTTGTTAATTTTCACCATTCTCATTGATGTGAGGTGGTATCTCATTGTGGTTTTGATTTGTATTTCCCTGTGGCAGGTGATGTGGACTGTTTTCTCACGTACTTGTTGGCCATATCTGTGTCTTCTTTGGTGAAATTTCTCTTCATGTCTTTTGCCCATTTCATGATTGGGTTGTTTGTTTCTTTGCTGTTGAGTTTAATAAGTTCTTTATAGATCTTGGATACTAGCCCTTTATCTGATACGTCATTTGTAAATATCTTCTCCCATTCCGTAGGTTGTCTTTTAGTTTTATTGACTGTTCCTTTTGCTGTGCAGAAGCTTTTTATCTTGATGAAGTCCCAATAGTTCATTTTTGCTTTTGTTTCCCTTGCCTTCATAGATGTATCTTGCAAGAAGTTGCTGTGGCCAAGTTCAAAAAGGGTGTTGCCTGTGTTCTCCTCTAGGATTTTGATGGATTCTTGTCTCACATTTAGATCTTTCATCCATTTTGAGTTTATCTTTGTGTCTGGTATACGAGAATGGTCTAGTTTCATTCTTCTGCAGGTAGCTGTCTAATTTTCCTAGCACTATTTATTGAAGAGACTGTCCTTTTTCCAGTGGATAGTCTTTCCTGCTTTGTTGAATATTAGTTGACCATAAAGTTGAGAGTCCATTTTGAGTTCTCTGTTCTGCTCCAATGATCTATGTGTCTGTTTTTGTGCCAGTACCACACTATCTTGCTGATCAAGCTTTGTAGTACAACTTGAAATCCGGCATTGTGATGCCCCCAGCTCTGGTTTTCTTTTTCAAAATTCCCCTGGCTATTCGGGGTCTTTTCTGATTTCACACAAATCTCTTTTTTTTTTTTTTTCAATTTATGATAGTCACACACACACACACAGAGAGAGAGAGAGAGAGAGAGAGGCAGAGACACAGGCAGAGGGAGAAGCAGGCTCCATGCACCGGGAGCCCGGGTCTCCAGGATCACGCCCTGAACCAAAGGCAGGCACCAAACCGCTGCGCCACCCAGGGATCCCCAATTTCTCACAAATCTTAAGATGATTTGTTCCAACTCTCTGAAGAAAGTCCATGGTATTTTGATAGGTATTGCATTAACATGTAAATTGCCCTGGGTAGCATAGACATTTTCACAATATTAATTCTTCCAATCCATGAGCATGGAATATTTTTCCATCTCTTTGTGTCTCCCTCAATTTCTTTCAGAAGTGTTCTGTAGCTTTTATGGTATAGATCTTTTACCTCTTTGGTTAGGTTTATTCCTAGGTATCTTATGCTTTTGGGTGCAATTGTAAATGGGATTGACTCCTTAATTACTCTTTCTTCAGTCTCATTGTTAGTGTATAGAAATGCCGCTGACTTCTGGGCATTGATTTTGTATCCTGCCATGCCTACCAAATTGCTGTATGAGTTCTAGCAATCTTGGGGTGGAAGCTTTTGGGTTTTCTATGTAGAGTATCATGTCATCGGCGAAGAGGGAGAGTTTGACTTCTTTGCCAATTTGAATGCCTTTTATTTCTTTTGGTTGCCTGATTGCTGAGGCTAGGACTTCTAGTACTATGTTGAATAGAAGTGGGGAGAGTGGACATCCCTGTCGTGTTCCTGATCTTAGGGTAAAGGTTCTCAGTTTTCCCCCATTGAGAATGATACTTGCTGTGGGCTTTTCATAGATGGCTTGTAAGATGCTGAGGAATGTTCCCTCTATCCCTACACTCTGAAGAGTTTTGATCAGGAATGGATGCTGTATTTTGTCAAATGCTTTCTCTGCATCTATTGAGAGCACCGTATGGTTCTTGTTTTTTTCTCTTGTTGATATGATCTATCAGATTGATTGTTGATTGTTTTACAAATGTTGAACAAGCCTGAGATCTCAGGGATAAATCCCATTTGGTCATGGTGAATAGTCTTCTTACTGTACTGTTGGGTCCTATTGGCTAGTATCTTGTTGAGAATTTTTGTATCTGTGTTTATCGGGATATTGGTCTGTAATTCTCCTTTTGGTGGTCTTTGTCTGGTTTTGGAATTAAGGTGATGCTGGCCTCATAAAACGAGTTTGGAAGTATTCCATCCCTTTCTATCTTTCAGAAGAGCTTTAGTAAAATAGGTATTATTTCTTCTTTAATCGTTTGATTGAATTCCCCTGGGAAGCCATCTGGCTGGCCCTGGACTTTTGTGTCCTGGGAGGTTTTTGATGACTGTTTCAATTTCCTCCCTGGTTATTGGCCTGTTCAGGTTTTCTATTTCTTCTTGTTCCAGTTTTGGCACTTTGTAGTTTTCCAGAAATGTGTCAATTTCTTCTAGATTGCCTAATTTATTGGCATATAGCCTTTTTTAAAGATTTTATTTATTTATGATAGATATAGAGAGAGGCAGAGACACAGGCAGAGGGAGAGGCAGGCTCCATGCCGGGAGTCAGACGTGGGTCTTGATTCTGGGACTCCAGGATCGCGCCCTGGACCAAAGGCAGGCACTAAACCGCTGAGCCACCCAGGGATCCCTGGCATATAGCCTTTTAAAATCGTTTGTATTTCTTTGGTATTGGTTGTGATCTCTCCTTTTTCATTAGTGATTTTATTAATTTGAGTCTTTTATCTTTTGTTTTTAATAAGGCATTTACCTATTTTATTAATTCTTTCAAAGAACCAACTCCTGGTTTTGTTGATTTGTTCTACAGTTCTTCTTGTCTCTATTTCATTGAGTTCTGCTCGAATCTTTATTAACTCTTGTCTTCTGCTTGGTATAGGTTTTATTTTCTGTTCTTTCTCCAGTTCCTTTAGGTGCAAGTTTAGCTTGTGTATTTTAGTTTTTTCCAATTTTTGAGGGATGCTTGTATTGCGGTGTATTTCCCTCTTAGGACTGCTTGTGCTTTATCCCAAAGATTTTGAAGATTTAATTTCCATTTTAATTAGTTTCCATGAATCTTTTTAATTCTTCTCTAATTTCCTGGTTGACCCATTCATCTTTTAGTAGGATACTCTTTAACCTCCATGTGTTTGAGTTTCTTCAAATTTTTTCTTGTGATTGAGTTCTAGTTTCAAAGCATTATGGTCTGGAAATATGCAGGGGAGAATCCCAGTCTTTTGATATCAGTTGAGACCTGATTTGTGACCTGGCACATGGTCTATTCTGGAGAAAGTTCCATGTGCACTTGAGAAGAATGTGTATTCAGTTGCATTAGGATGCAACGTTCTGTATATATCTGTGAAATCCATCTGGTCCAGTGTATCATTTAAAGCTCTTGTTTCTTTGGTGATGTAGTGCTTAGAAAATCTGTCGCTTGCAGAAAGTGCCATGTTGAAGTCTCCTACTATTAGTGTATTATGATCTAAGTATGTTTTTACTTTGGCTATTAACTGATTGGTATACTTGGCAGCTCCCACATTAGGGGTATAAATATTCATGATTGTTAGGTCTTCTTGTTGGATAGACCCTTTAAATATGATAGAGTGGCCCTCTTCATCTCTTACTACTGTCTTTGGGACAAACTCTAATTTATCTGATATGAGGATTGCTATCCTAGCTTTCTTTTGAGGACCATTTGAATGGTAAATGGTTTTCCAACCTTTCATTTTGAGGCTGGAGGTGTCCTTAAGTCTCAACTAAGTCTCTTGTAGACAGCATATAGATGGGTCTTGTGTTTTTATCCAGTCTGAAATCCTGTGTCTTTTGATGGGATCATTTAGCCCATTCACATTCAGAGTTACTATTGAAAGTTATGAATATAGTGTCATCATAGTACCTAACTCAAGTCTCTTTTTTTGTGGATTATTTCTTTGGGCTTCCTCATTCTTTTACAGGGCCCCCCTTAATATTTCTTGCAGAGCTGGTATGATGGTCACATATTCTTTCAGTTTCTGCCTATCTTGGAAGCTCTTTATCTCTCCTTCTATTCTGAATGAGAGCCTTACTGGAGAGAGTATTCTTGGCTGCATGTTCTTCTCATTTAGGGCCCTGAATATATCCTGCCAGCCCTTTCTGGACTGCCAGGTCTCTGTGGGGAGGTCTGCTGTTAATCTAATATTTCTCCCCATATAAGTTAGGGATCTCTTGTCTCTCACTGTTTTAAGGATTTTCTTTTTATCTTTGGAATTTGCAAGTTTCATTATTAAATGTCAAGGTGTTGAATGGTTTTTATTGATTTTTGGGGGAAACCTCTCTATCTCCTGGATCTAAATGCCTGTTTCCCTCCCCAAATTAGGGAAGTTCTCAACTAAGATTTGTTCAAATATGCTTTCTGGCCCTCTGGCCCTCTCTGCACTCTCTGGAACTCCAATTATATGTAGATTTTTCCTTCTGAGGCTATAATTTATTTCCATTAACCTTTCCTCATGGTCTTCTAATTGTATTTCTCTTTTTTCCTCAGCTTTGTTTCTTACCATTAACTTGTCTTCTATGTCACTCACTCTTTTTTCTACCTCATTAACCCTCATCATTAGGACCTCCAGTTTGGATTGCATCTCACCTAATTGATTTTTAATTTCAGCCTGATTAGATCTAAATTCTGCAGTCATAAAGTCTCTTGATTCCTTTATGCTTTTTTTTCAGAGCCACCAGTAGCTTTATAATTGTGCTTCTGAATTGGCTTTCTGACATCGAATTGTAATCCAAATTCTGTAACTCTGTGGCAGAGTACGGTTTCTGATTCTTTGTGTGTGTGTGTGTGTGTGTGTGTGTGTGTGTGGTGAGTTCTTCCTTCTAGTCATTTTCCTCAGTGCAGAGTGGCTGTATGATTGGTTGCATCAAGAATATCAATGACGACCTAAGTAAATTTCACCCTAGATGATTCTGCTGAGGTCAGAGACCAGAAATTGAAAACAAAGATCGGAATGAAATAAAACAAAAGGACCACTAAAGTGAAAAACAAATTTTAAAACAAAATAGTAAAAAATAAAAGGCCATGAATCCTAAAGAAGAAGAAAAAAAAAAAAGAGAAAAAAGCAAGAGTAAAAAGGAACAAAAAAAAAAAAAAAAGAAAAAAAGAGAAGAAAAAAAGGGGGAGGGATTGGGAGATGGTGGTGGTGATGAAGTTATAGTGGAGGGAGAATGTAGTCTACCTGAGGGGTCCTAGAGGGTGATTCTCTTGGTTCAGTGTATACTAAGCTTTGTATCTTAGAAGATGCTCATTCTCAAATTTAAATAAACCATAAATTCTTGTAGAAGCCCCAACATTGAGCACCAAAACATAAATGAGATAACAGAGGAGGTTAGAATGGGAATGAGGAATCCACAGAATGAACCAGCATGGTATACCACTTGGTTCTGGGTGCATGCTGGTCATGTTTTAGAAGGTATTAACTCCCGCCATTGTAGAACAAAATAAGGCAGAGAAAACACAAAACAAAACAAAAAGAAAAATACCTTGTATATCTCCCCAAATTAAGTTGAGTATGTTGAAGGGAATCTAGAAGTGGAATATATATCTAAGACCTATAATTGTAGAAATATGAAAGTCAAAAAGGAAGAACTTTAAAAATGAAGAGGTGGTAAAATATTGTAGTTAAGGTGGGAAAAGATAAAAAAAAAAGGAAATTTACAGTCATATAAAAACGAGTTGTACTGGAAAAAGGAAGAAAAAAATAGGAGGGGTCCCCTCTAGTTCTATAAAGTGTAAATCCCTCGACTTCTCCTGGAGCTTTCCAGCACTGCTCAGTCAAGAACTTGCTCTTCACCTGTCCTTCCAGCTGGTCTTCTGGGGGAGGGGCTGCTGTGCTGATTCTCAGGTGTGTGCACCTGGGGAAGGTGCCTGGGTGCCAGGATCAGTGGGCGCTGTTGACCCCAGGAGGTCTCTGTCCCTGGGCTCCACCCCTCCCATGCACACGGTGATACAAAGAGGAACAACCACATTGGTGGCGGCCAGGTCTCCAGCCCTGCAGTCAGCACCCCCCAGTAACCACCCAGTCTTACAGTCCGCACTGGCCCAGATGCTTCTGGGGGGTCGGGGGAGCTGATCTGCACAGCTTGGGGGCACCAGGCGGCAGGAGGGTCCTCGCTGTCCTGTGCCCTCCCCGCCGCGCCTGTCCCGGGACTGCAGGATCCTGGGTTGTGTCCCCGGCACCCCAGGATCTGGGGCCAGCGCTGCTGGAATCGTGTTCCTGGGGCCGTGGCTCCCGAAGGCAGCAGGTGCAGCCCCCTCCCCCGGAACCCCCCTGACCCAGTGTGGGTGTGCTCTCTTTGGGGCTCCCCTCCTCTCCTGATGCCTCGGGAGCCTGGAGGCTCCACTGCCCCTCCTGCGGTTCTCCCCAATTTCCCTGCTGAGCGCCTTTGCAACTGGGAAGAACCCAGTGAGGGTTTTAAAGTTCCTGCTTCTCCAGGGCTGGGCTCTCCCATCCCAGAGGCTCTCCTATCTGCCTTAGCCCGGGTCCTCGCAGGGGCCCCTCCCCCACTGGATTCTTTTTTATTTTATTTTTCCCCCACCTTCCTACCTTGTTAGAAGCGAAAACCCTTCTCTCTGTAGCATTCCAGCTGTTCTCTTTAGCTCTCAGTTCAGATTTGTAGGTGTTCAGGATGGTTTGAAAGTAATCTAGGTGAGTTGGTGGGGCCAGGTGAGGTGAGGACCCTCATCCTCTGCAGTCTTGCCCAGTCTCTCTCTTATTTATTATATTGATTTCAGGGAAATGGCAATATTTGGGATTTACGGTGCTGAAGAAAATATATTATTAAAATTACTTTCACTTATTTCATTTTACTTTATGCATTCTAAAACATTTTTATTTACATATATGTCTTGTATTATGTTTCCATTGGATAGTTTGGTCTCATATTAAGTAACTGTTAAATAACTATTAAATTGAATGTCAACCATATGAAAAATATTTATTTTGATTTCTGATTTTATTTATAGAATGTTTTTGTCATAACCTTTAAAAATTTTAATAACTCCATGTCTGCATATGGGTATAAATAAGTGTATGTCTGTATTTGAAATGAATATGCACACAGTTAATTCCATCAATTGGGTAATTTATGATCATATTATGACCTTGCAATAGCTTCTTGTAATGACTTTCTGCTACATTTAATAGTTCATTTACCAAATAAATAATAATGTTCTTGTTTTGTGCTCACATGGTAGACAAACACAATTTCTAACGATTTATTACTAGAGTCAGCTTTAAATATATTTGAAGTTTATCTAAAAAATGAGGTCATTTCAGAAATCTCCAGAATTGTACCTCCTCCTGTCATCACCATCTCTTCAATCTGCAGGTTAGTATCACAACTTCCATAATGTGATTAGCCTTTAAGACATTACTTCCCATTAAATACAATATACTCAGGTAATATTTAAGTTTTCATGAACAATAAAGTGCAGGAATTTCAAATAAGAGAACAAAGGGAGTTTGTTGAAAAATGGAGGCAGAGTAGTCAGTCAAGGAAGTATGAACACAAGGATTAAAAAAAAACAACTAGGAAACCAATGACACTAGAAGAAAAGATGGCTTACTGAAACGATGCTGGTGATTGTCAACCGCTTTGTTGTCTCATATAAATCTAACCTACCATGTTGGATATTTCAGATATAGACCATTTATGTCATCTCAGAAGGTTCTATTGGACTGCTGTCTAGACATTTCAGTGTAATATCAAGTTTGTTGCTCATGACTAATGAGAATGATGGCCTTCCAAAGATATCTACATCCATGCCCCCAGATCCTATAAATATGTTACAGTACATGGCAAAGAGGCATTAAGATTGCAGATTCAGATGAGTCTAAAATAGGGAAATTATCCTGGATTATCTGAGTTGTTCCATTGAAATCACAAGGGTCTTTCCAAGAGGAAGAAGTAGGAAGAAGAGAAGAACAGAGGGACAACATGTGGTAAGGACCTCATCTATCATTGCTGGCTTTGAAGTTGGAGGAAGGAAGACATGAGCCATTGAATGCAGGTGGCTTTTTCTTCTGAAAAAGGCAAAAAGGATTCCTACTTAGAGTCTCCTGAAAGGAATGCAAGCTTCTGACTCCTTGGTTTTAGTCCAGTGAGACCTTTATGGGATTTCAAACAGAACTGTAAGACAGTATATTTGTGTTGCTTGAAGCCATTAATTTATGGTGATTTGTTATGGCCGCAATAGAAAACTAATATAGATACAGTTACGGTAGGAATAGAAAATTAATATTGATACAGATAAATTCCATTTATGTTCACCCAAATAGAGAGCATCTATTGCATTTATTTTGAATTGGGAATGAAGGGGCAGGGGTGGGGATGGTGCCATTAATTGTTTCTCTTTATCCTTAAATAAGACATGGAAATTACCTCATCTTTTTATCTGTGATGCTTTTTACTCATTCAAATTCTGAAGCCTGGTAAAACGTTGATTAATGGAACAAAATTAAGGGTATCTCCAGTTAACTGAAAAAAAATTGTTTTTCTTTATTCAACTTAAAGGGGGAAATTATAAATGTAAGGAAACATGAGAAAACTGTGCAAAAAAAAAAAAACAAATAAACAGTCCACTTTAAAAAAACAAATGTGGACTTCTCAAAGTTCTTCAAAAGTAAAAGGAGCTTTATAGTCCAGATTCTTCTAAAAAAGAAAGAGATAAAATGTTAAGTTTTTTTTTTTTTAATTTTGATTTCAGGCTACTAGTCTGTCAAACTTTATAAATCAAATGTCCATTAATTTCATTTCTTTCATTTGACAGCTAAAACTATCATTTTCTCAGGATTGTTGGAAATGCATAAATCTCTATAATCCTGTGTGTTATTTAAAGCTCCTCTGCTTTGAAATGTCCTTTGAAATTTCCAAAGGCACCATCACAACTTTTGTATATTTAAGATGTTTTCAGTGAGATAAAGCCTCATATTTCTGAACATGTAATTTTTTGATATATGTGTATATACACATATATACACATATATATATGTATATATGTGTATATACAGATTATTTGTTTTACTTATTTGAGGGATTTATTCCCTTTCCCTCACCTTAAATGTAGAGACAAGTAGTAAAAGGTGACTATGTTTGAATTGATTTTTGGTTTTAAAGATAATACACACATACAATGTCTTAAATGGTAATAGTCCCAGTCAAACTTTTAGAGGAAAAAAAGTTGTGTTTTTAAAAAACTGTTAGCTAGTATTAATTCATTAAATTTAAAGTTATTTTTTAAGTTGATTAACAAAAATAATGAAATCAAGTAATGATGTTTTATTTTATTATCATCACAATTCCATATCACTTTGCAATCTATGGACCTGGCTGATGAGCATTTCAGACTACCTACTGTAACCACCTAGAAATTCTTCAAAGATTTTGAATTTATTATTCTTGGCAGAAACTCTTTAGTTTACAATATTTATGTATTAGTCAGAGTCCATTTAGGTAAAGAGAAATTTTACTAGGCTTTTCAAATAGAGGAGAATTAATACAGATAATTAATTATATAAGAACTCACTATCAAAATTAGTGAAAGAATTTGATGAAAATTTTATTCTATTTTTCAGAAAAAAGTAATTGATTTCTATAGTAGATATTGTTGTTTGGGATTCAACTGCTGATTGTATTATCATTTCTTTCAGTAGTAATTTTGTTTTGGCTGTCATCACAACTCAGTCCATATAGTTCCTTTAAATTGATTTCATCCACCCCTCTTAGGGATAGCACAAAATCCAGGTGTAAACTAATTTATGTCTCATATTTATTTGGCCTGGTAATTGGTTTGAGGATTAGCAGATGATCCAATCAGAGCCAATAATGCACCCTTAAATTCTGAATTTGTGTTCTTAGTTAAAGACTTTCCCTTTTTGGCACTACACAAGGGATCTAAGATGATTTAGAGACCTGAGGGCATTGTGTGTCATACTTCATACCATATGATGCTAGAGTGTGAGTCCAACAAGCAAGCAGAGAGCTCAAATGTAGAGATAGGAAAGTCCAGCCTTAGATGATGGATGCCCTCCTATGCCTTGAATTTTCAGATTATTTTAGTTTTTTACTCTTCGAACATAAGCTAATTCAGGTTGAGTTATCAGTTATTTTTGACTAAAAAAACCTTAACCAATTAAGTAGAATATATGCTTCGTATGGGATGCTGGCTTTGTGTATTTATTCACTGATATGTCTCATATACTGAGACAGTTTCTGATATACAATAGAAGCTTAATAGCTATATTTGGAATTAATGAACTTTTAGAAAGTGGGTTTTATGCAAGAGAAGTTTGATTTCGTAAACTTTAAAAATCACAATTAGTTAAACACTGTCATCTAGGTTTATTAATTTTCAGTCATCTCTAAATGCTCTTTTTAAAGGAAAATAAAATATCTCCTGCATGGTTTAATGGATTTTTATCTTTCTTTTTCTAGTCTTTATTGAGCCTAAGTTTCAATATGAACAGCATGATTTGAATAATAATTTGAATAAAATACTTTACTTTGACAACTGATTAAAATTATTTATACTATGACATTGTTCAGTACATTGTAGACTAATTAATTGCATTTTTGCCTCATTATAGTAAAGAACTTTTAATATCTTCTCAAATATCTGTGGGGTACCATTAGAATTCACATCTTTTGATTATTAATAGCTATACTTAGTATACTTAATACCACAGTCTTTCATCCACTGACAGTCCAACAATGACTTTTCCACTTTATTTCATTATACTATTGTTATCGGTGATACAGAAATGGCTTTATCAAGCATACAGGAAGTATAATATACGTTTTCGTCCTATTCCCTTTCTCTTCATTTTCAAACATTAAGATCTCTTGAAGCAATGGGGACTTATTATTCTTTCTTATTTTTTTAATTGTACTGTAACTAGTATTTAAGTCCTACATGGTCTCCAATTGCATCCTATATTTCTTGTGATTCTGTTTACTGCTTAATCATAATGATTCCTTCCATTATTATTTTATCCTTGTTTACAGTATTCTGTTATATTTACATGTTTCAAAATATGGAGAATTTTCATATTTATAATATTTTTCTTTTATTTTTTGTACTCACACCACCCCTATGAATTACACAATGTAGTTTTTTACATCAAGGATTTGATTTGGATTATCTTTAAGGTCAGTTCTTTAAAGGTATAATTTTCATTCTCTCTTTCTCTCTCTCTGTTTTATCTTGAGATAATTTTAGACTTACAGAAGAGTTGCCAAAAATAGCACAGGTAGTTTCAATATACCCTTTAGCCAGTTTGGCCTTATGTTAATATCTAACAAAACCATGGAAAGATGATCAAGAGTAAAAAATTAACCTTGGTGTAATATTATAATTACTACAGAATTTATTCAGATTTCACCAGTTTTTCCACTAATAGCCATTCTTTTCCTATTACTGGACTCCAACCTACATTTTGTTGTCCTGTCTTCTCAATCTCCTTCAGTCTACAAGAATTCCCTAGCCTTTGTCTTTAATGACTTTTATGGTTTTGAAAGTATAAGTTGGTTATTTTGTAGAATATCCATAAATTTTAGTATGTCTAATGTTCTCTCATGACTACACTGGGTGGAAGTATTGTTGAATATACCACTCCAAAATAAGCCACATTGGTAAGCATCCTGATGTTACTCTGTTATCACTTATTCTATGAAACCTTGACTGTGTCTTCAGTTTAGACAGTACCAATTAGAGGGTGAAAAAAAAAAAAAAAGAAAATGAATAAACAATTACCATGAAGTTACTACAAGGTCAAAACTACAATTAGATACAGATTTATTTTTTAAAAAGGCAAAACTCTGAAAAAAGCTAAAATTTCTTCTTTTTAAATGTTTCCAAATGTCAGTTAATACACATTAAATGGAAAACAGTTGTTTAGTAATAGTTATCATCCGTCAGGCACGGGATTAAATAGTGTGATAAACTCAGAATTATACTTTCAGGAAAATAATTCTCTGAGTGGTACTGATTATCTAAAACAGTCCATTCTAAACATGAGAAGACTTCACATAGTTGGATAAGACACATGCTACCTATATATACTTGTGATTACTCCAGAGGGGGTCCTTTAATTTGGAGTTGTGTGAATATTGGAAAGAATTTGTTGTGAATTATATTTTACACATTATGGAGTAGAGTTAAAATGTGTAAGTATATAGCTGATTGAGGCATAAATAGAGACAGCATATATTGCAGACATGATGCATTTAAGACTGAAACCTCCAGTTCTTCACCAAGCTCCTGGTGACAACTTCTAAAAAGAGTTTCTAAAAGAATGATCTTATCTGACTTATGCCAAGCTCCTGCTCTCCTGGTATTCTAATTCTGATGCTTTTCTGACTGTTTGGTTTTCCAATTTCCTCTACTCACACTATGCCCCAACTAACCAATATCCTCAATTTCTCCCACTCCATTCAGGGATAAGACAACATTTTATTAATAAAGTTCATTATTTTGAGAGATTCATTGGTTTCTGCAACTGAAAATGCTCCAACCTGACATAAGAAACACACTTTTCAAAGCTTTGCAAAATGAGAGTTATGGACTTGACTCTCTAACACAAAGTTTGTGTTTATCACCCTGTAGGACTTCTTAACCTGGGCATCCTTTGTCTACCCAGTTGGAGTCTCTACCATTTTCTCAGTGAGAAAATTTCACAGTGGTGGTGGCTGAATTCTATCCCCACCTACTATTTTTCGATGTCTCTAATCTCTCTCTGCTGTATTCCCTGGTACAAATTATTCTCTAGAGTAGATGTATTAAATCAGTCCTTTGTAAAAGGGAATATTGCAGACTAAACATGTCACATTCCTGGCTCTAGCAAGGCCCATTTAAACATGCTATTTACATACCATTTATAATAATTTTTAGTGATCAAAACTATTCCATTTGAAAATTTTAATTTTACACACTTCACATATTTTTTCTCTGATAGATTTTAGCCATAATTAGATCTCTCTTGCTTAGAACAGCTCAGTTCAATTAAAGTCCCTGCTGCCTGTGCCATCACACATGCTGAGTAACATCGTTCAGCAGAAGCAGCCGGGGATCATTCTATTCATGCACCCTGAACCCACACTGGGTGGATGTTTATTTAATACACGCTTACACACACACACACACACACACACACACACACACACACTGCGTGTGATAGATGAGAAAACAGAAAATTAATTTGGCCAGCTACTAATTGGCAGAATCAAGATTAGAACCCAAGTGTGCCAAACCCCAGAGTGTTTTTGTTTTCTTGCTGTTTGCTTGTTTCCTGGTTAAACCTTAGTGTCTCAAGTAATCAGCACGAAGAAAGGTTTAAGATCAGTGCTCAGTTAAAGTGATAAGGTTAAAATCCAGCCTTCAAGGAAGTGAGAGTCGTCTGAGAACACTTGAAAAATTTTCTTGGAAGACCTAGAATGACTGGGCCTTCAATCACAGTCAGCATTCCATGAGCTAGAAATAGGCAGGATGATAGGCATGCACAAGTTTAACTAGTCCAAGGCACAACATCAGGACTATGAAGTGGGGTTCCTAGGGGGTAAACTTACAATATAATATATAACCCATTTGGGGTGATGTACAAGGCATAATGTTCTACTTGGAGATTAGTCTGCATCAATAATGCTTAGCACACTATAATTGAGAAGTCAATCCCATGTCCTTGTGCTTTTAAAAAGTCTATTTAAAAAAAGTCATTTACTAAGCTTCTATTAGTTTCAAATATGAGGCAGAGTGCATTGTATATATTATGTACATAAGTACTATTTTCTAAAACCAGCTTTCAAGATAATTATTTACATAGGAGCAAAAGCTGACACATCACATTATATTATATTTGGTATACTTATTACTTTATTATATTCTATTATGTTATACTGTTATTTAAGCTTTCTGATTTATCTAAATGATTCTAAATCACTATATTAACACCGGGACATTTAATTAGAGCACCACTCATATCATATGTAAGGCTTTAGTCATTGTGCATATCATATCTGGATTTAATCTCTTTATCCTCACAAAATGAAACTAATAATATGTCACAGGATTTGGAGGATATTAACATACCATATATATGAGAGACACAACTTCTGGCACAACCATTCCTAGTTCTTTTCCCTCCTGGATGGTGTGCAGAATGTAGTGGTACAAACAAAAGGTAGAGGTAGTCAGAGAATAAAAGTTCAACAGAGGTTAAAATATTGGATAAGACTGTATGGAATTATATTAAATTTTATGACTTTTTTTTCTTACTTTGTAAAACCTACAAGATTCTCACTGGCAAAAGTTAAGAACAAGTGCATGCATGTGAGTGCTTGTGTAAGACGGTGTATTTGTGTGTGTGGTAGGCTGTTGACATATCAGTACAATATGGCAGGAAAAAAAGAGATCATTACTTGCCCAAAAGGGTCCTGGTAATAACAGGTATTGTTGGAGAAACATACAGTGTACTATATGACACAGTTTAAAAGTGATTGACGGTGGCTTCTGGATATCTACATATTACCCTCTATTACTGAAGTTTTCTGCTCTGAAGGTTTTGTCCAAGGCACAGTGTGGGAAGCTCTCCTCCCCAGATTTCCCACTGGGCTAGGGGGGATTTGTTTTCACCCATTCCAGTGGCTATTCCTTCTGCTGACTTTTATGGTTTATAATTCTACACCTCATTAAATAGTATGGATGTCAGTGAGCACAAAACTGAACCCATAGTTCATGAGCATCCATGACAAATATTGTTCTATTTACTCCCACATCAGAGCAACAGTTAGCTACCTCAATAACAGAATAGCTAAATGTGGCAGGTTGCTTCCAAAAAAGAAGAGGAAAGAAGAAGAAGAAGAAGAAGAAGAAGAAGAAGAAGAAGAAGAAGAAGAAGAAGAAGAAGAAGAAGAAGAAAAAGGAAGGAAGGAAGGAAGGAAGGAAGGAAGGAAGGAAGGAAGGAAGGAAAGAAAGAAAGAAAGAAAGAAAGAAAGAAAGAAAGAAAGAAAGAAAGAAGAAGAAAAAGAAAGAAAGAAAGAAAGAAAGAAAGAAAGAAAGAAAGAAAGAAGAAAGAAAGAAAGAAAGAAAGAAAGAAAGAAAGAAAGAAAGAAAGAGAAGGAAGGAAGGAAGAAAGAAAGAAAGAAAAAGAAAGGAAGAAAATTTAGGGATTTTTGACCAGATGTGCTTAGTTTTTGCATTAGATAAATTTTACTTCTTCAGTCTTCTCTGAATATTAGAAATGTCACCACCTTTGAAAAGGTCACACTGATTTTAAATTAGTCAAGAATGAAAAAAAAATGTAATTACTCTAGGGTATCTTTTTAAAACTGCATTTACTTCCCAAAATTTTAAGACATTTGTAAATAGTAATGTAATTTGATAGGATGTGTGCATTTCTGTATTTTGATGCTTATATAGTGAGAAGGAAATCAAGTGTAAGATTTCAAAATTTCCAGTATATTTGACCTCTATGTATCGTTAATGTCTTAAAACGGTCATACATTAATACTGTCATTGAATATTGCCATAGAATACTTAATTCTGTAAACCAATATTATAATATAAATACAATTGTAAATCTCATACACATTTAAATTAGCAAAACTATCAATCACAATATAACTAAAAAAAATCCCTCTTATTGATATATTTGTTAGTAGATTTTCCTCATTTCCTGGCTTTAGCCCCAGTCTGTTACACTGATTGATTCAATATACACTGTAGAGTTTTGCATGCATTTTTTTTAATGTCTTGCTTTCTGTTCATTAAAAAATATGTATTGTGGCTTTGGAAATAAAAAGTGCTACTATTGTGAATCAGTGCTTTGTATGGGTCTTATATACTTTCTTTTTCTTTATATAGTAAGTTGATTTCATGCAAAATTTAAGGTTTAAAATTCTCCTCACATGTGTTTTTCTTCAGATATCTTCATTTTGACATTAGGAAACTAGCTATTTTAGTGTAAAGATTGCAATTCCTTTTCTTTCTTAAGTTTTAAAGTAGAATGATTTTTAGGGAAGTTACATCTGATTAAAGTATAAACTAATCTTGATCATGATGAACTGTGCTTTTTTTTGTATATTTTTTATTGGAGTTCAATTTGCCAACATATAGCATAACACCCAGTGCTCATCCTGTCAAGTGCCCCCCTCAGTGCCCGTCACCCAGTCACTCCGTCCCCCCACCCACCTCCCCTTCCACTGTCCCTTGTTTGTTTCTCATGTGCTTGCTGGCTATGTGTATGTCTTCTCTGGTGAACAGAAATTTCACCAGAGAAGACATACACATAGCCAGCAAGCACATGAGAAAATGTTCCACATCATCTGCCATCAGGGAAATACAAATCAGAACCACAATGAGATACCACCTCACACCAGTGAACTGTGCTCTTCTGAATGCACTCGTTGCTCCATGTAAACAATCATGTTCTCATCCTATTGTCCCTGGTTAAATTGAAGAACTCCACTGTCTTTCTTATATTAGAATCTTTGAAATATGGATTTGACACAATTTCACTGATAAGGCTTTTCCTAATTCTCACTGATAGGAAATACTACAAACAATGTAGCCTATTGTTTATGAATACATTTTCTGCTATCTCAGAAAAAGAGTTTGCCATGCAATAGAGGGAGGAAAAAGAAGATGCTTTCATTTTCCCCAAGTCCTACTCTTTCCCGTTAGGGCCTCTTTACATGGTGAGGGTACAGAAAAAGTCTGTCTCAGTTCTGTATACCCCATCAATATGAATAGAAAAACACTGCTTGTCTGTTTCATTTGACTTTGGACACCAAAGTGTCCAAACCAAAGAATCCTAAACCAAATCATCAAGAGTGTCCGCTTAGTCTATTTATCTATTAAGAATTATACCTGCTAGGCTTCTGTGAATTTGACCAAATGATTAAACCCCAAAAATCTTATGAACACTGTAAAAAAACTTTTAATATCTACTTATATATGAAGGACCATCAGTGGAACATTGTGGGTCATGATAAATCTCTATAGTCCTTTTTTTCTAAGGAACATCCTGATTCAGGAAACAAATCATCTTGGAGAAAATCACATTAAACTCTTGGTCAGGTCACCTGGGGTATGGTAGGTTATCAATGGGTTCTTTGAGGCCTATGTTACTAGGTCTGGGTGTAGCTTATCCTCTCACTCAAAAGTAGAGTCTCCACCTTGACCTATGAAGTGGAAGACCAATGCTTGTGTTCTCTAGGCTGAGTGTGCTGCACCTATGTTCTGTTTGAGGATATCAGCTGTTTTTTTTTTTTTTTTTTTTTTTTTTTTGGTTGGATGTAGTGCTTGCTTTCTCTGATGGCTGCATTCTATCTGTATCAAAAGAACAATAATGAGGACTGAAAATGAATGCTTCATTCCTAGGCCATGACACATATTGAGAAACACCAGTAAACATCCCTTTAGAAAGGGTGAGCAAGGACGCCTGGTTGGCTCAGTCCGTTGAGCATTTGCTTTCAGCTTAGGTCATGATCCCATGTCCTGGGATCAAGCCACACATCAGGGTCCCTGCTCAGCTGGGAACCTGCTTCTCCTTATTCCACTGCCTGCCACACTCACTCCCTTCTTGTGTTCTTTCTTTTTTTCTGTTAAATAAATAAATAAAATCTTGAAATAAAAAAAAAAAAAGAAAGCGTGAGCAAGGAGAAGTTCAGGGCTGTTTTTCATTCTCTTGGATGAGCTAACATATGCCGTATACCTAATAAACTTTTATCTCATTTTAGTTATATGATGAAAATGGAGAATCAGAAAAGTGTCAAAATGAAAATGTTAAAAACATAATAATTCCAACTCTGAAAGGTAACTTATGTGCATTTTTGTATGACACTGGGCAGACATTCCTATTATAGTACATATTAAAAAGTGAATAGTATGTCATTGAACTAACCTTCTACTGTTGTAGGCAAGCTATTCCTAATATTTCTGAAACTATAATGAATCATTTTCTAGCAATATGTTTGTGCAGAAGTCTGTGTGTGTCCCTAGAATTTTTTTTTTTTTTAGGTTGTAATAGTTTGGGTTTATTTAATATTTTAAAAATAATCATACAGGGAATTGACTTTCTTGGGGGGCTATACAGTTCTATGAATTTTTTTTTTTTATTGGTGTTCAATTTACTAACATACAGAATAACCCCCAGAATACCGAATCAGGGCAGTCCACGTGGCTCAGTGGTTTAGTGCTGCCTTCTGCCCAGGGCGTGATCCTGGAGACCCAGGCTCCCTGCATGGAGCCTGCTTCTCCCTCTGCCTGTGTCTCTGCCTCTCTCTCTCTCTGTGTATTCTCATGAATAAATAAAATCTAAAAAAAAAATACTGAATCAATCGATGGAATGTTCCTATTTTGTGCATTTTTTAAAAAGTTTGGAGTACATAGGCCAAAAAGGTTGATGTCATTTTGATGATGATTTTTTCAAATATTTTATTTTAAAATGATTATGAATTCACAGAAAGTTGCAAAAACAGTACTGAATAAAGTCCTTTACCCAGATTTGTCCAATGCTGACATTATATCTAATTACTGTATAGCATCAGAAACAGAGAGTTGATATTGGTACAATAAGTGTATGTAGTTCGAGGCCATTTCATCGCATGTGTACATTTGTGTAACTGGCTATGCAATCATGATAGCAGAGCTGTTTTATCACCACAAAGAACTCTCCTTTGTAGATGTATCAAGTGCATTCTTGCCCCACCAGTTCTAAGCCCTGGCAATCACTAATCTGTTTTCAGCTATAATTTTACCATTTCAAAAATATTAAGTAGATGGATAGTGATGCTTCTATTTAGAAATTCCTGGAGCTTTCATGGGGAACAGTGCAAGAGAAAGCCAAGAAGATGTAGAATTCAAAAAGCAATATTTACAACATGGGGGAACAACCATCTTTTAAGCACTTATAATACCAAAGCTTGCTTCTGTTTTCCCTTTGGAACCTAAAGACACAGTTAGTGATCATATTATTAATAGGATATTTATGAGAAAGAGAAGCAGAGACTTTTTAGGAATAATATTAATAACAGATTAAAAATGCAACAATATTTTTAATAGGTATTATAATTCATTTTAAAAACCCACGGAGAACCAATGAACTTAAATTTCTGGCTTTATCTAATTTTTAGACTTGTATGAGTTTATGCTTTTAAATGTTTAAAAGCCTTTTCACAGTGATGTATGTAATTCTCATAAGCATTTATAAGAAATTGGGCTTGGGATATAAAAGCCATATAATTTGTGGGAAGAGAAGAGACTTCCAAAGGTGATGTATTTAAATTCCTGATGTGTCACCATCATCTGTGTGCCAAAGGCAAGTTGCTCACTCTGAGCCCTGGTTCTTTCACCTTTACAACAAAAATGCTGGGGAATATAAAAAATAGTGAAAGGGAATAAAGGGGAAAGGAGAGAAAATGAGTGAAAATATCAGTGAGGGAGACAGAACATGGGAGACTCCTAATTCTGGGAAATGAACAAAGGGTAGTGGAAGGGGAATTGGGTGGGGGGTTGGGGTTACTGGGTGATGAGCACTTGATGGTACTGGGAGCACTTGATGGGATGAGCACTGGGTGATATGCTATATGTTGGCAAATTGAAATCCAATTAAAAAAGAAATTAAAAAATATAAATAAATAAATAAATAAATAAATAAATAAATAAATAAATAAATCGAAGATGCTAATAACAACGACCTTGAAGGCTATTCTTATTTTTGTTGAATAAGTTGATTACATTTATAAGTGTTTTATGTGTGCACACTTGCAGGTTTATCCTTGTGTTTGAAAACACAGAGGTAGAACTGTAAGAGAAATTAGTGTAAAGATAATGGCCTTACAAGAAAATTTCACTAGGATGGGATGATTGAAGCCAAGAGTGCAAATGCCCTCTCATAACAGGGTCAGAGTTTCAACAGGAAAATGGGTTATCCTTCATTACATGTTAGGACAAAGCAGAGAAATCCAATAGAAACCTATCAACTATCAATTTTATAAGATATTTGGAGAATCACCAGTATCTATAAATGTTTGCAGTTGTTCACGTTCTTTTCTGTGCTCCGAAACTTAGTAGGAATAAAAAGGATAGAGAAAGAATAAAAAATTGTTTTCCCTGTTTATAGGGATTGCATTCTTCAGTTGCCCACAGGGAGTTCATTAACGCTCATTCCATTCCAGCATATATCACCTTCCAAGTGGTATCAACTGACATCTGCTTTCTCTCTCACCTTCCACTATTACTTGTGACATTATTTGTACATGTGAAAATAAAATCGTGTTTTAGGTAAATAAACTGGAGGGTTGGTTGGAAGTTTGGTTGCTTGTTTGTTTTTGTAACTGCACGGACTTCGATTTTTCTTTGCAGTATGCTTTAGAACTAATCACTTTTCCCTGAGTACCTGAATCTTTCTTCTAGAGCATCTCATGCTTTGGATCAGAAGGAACCTGGAGCCAACACCTCCATGTTCCAGTCCTAACCCGAATGTACAAGATCACCATCACCCCCTATGCATCAAAGTCTGAAGATATAAGGTTGAAGAGTAAGAAGGTGACTACAACGTGTCAAGGTGTCTTTGGGACACGTGAGTGGCTCAATCGCTTAAGCTTGACTCTTGGTTTCAGCTCAGGTCATGATCTTGCGTCATGAGATGGAGCTCCACCACAAGGTTCATACTCAGCAGGGAGTCTGCTTGAGATTGTCTCCCTCTGCCCTGCCCCCCAACTTGTGCAAACGCTCTCTCTGTCTTTCTCAAGTAAATAGTAAATCTATAAAAAGAAATAAAGTGCCTCTTTTATTAGTGTGCCCCTCTGTTTTGGGGGACCTGGGTTAAACAACAGAGACAGGGATATTGTACTGTTACATATTCACAGGAGGCCTCAGAAGGGAAGATATGAAGAGATGGTTTTCTTTCTGGGAACATGCTAATAAGTCTGCACTGTCTATAGTCTTCTTGGCAGTTAATGTGTTTTCCCTGTGAAATGAGCATGGTTCTGTGAGGTTTGGTAATGAGAGAGGTTTTGCATCTCTCTGTGAGAAGAACTTTGATTCAGAGATAGATAGAATACTAATATTTAATCATATTGTGTTCATTTTGGATTATTTATACATTAGCTTTTAAAGTATAATTTTATATGTAATATTATTCATTGTAGTTGTGATTAATATTTATACTGTAGCACCATAAATATAGTGGCATAGAATCACTTAAAATCTTAATCTATTGTCCCTTTGCAAAACTCAGAAGGTGTCCTCAATTGATAAGACACTGCAAAGAGGGATGTTTTAGTAAAGAGGAGCTGATTTGTTGGTAGGTAGAGTCTCCCATGCATCAGGAAGACATTTCTTACTGGCATAAATGTGAAAAGATAAGTGAGAACCAAAACCACTAGTGACTGAGCAATATCGACCAAACGTAGTTAGACCATGACGTCATAGTATCTTCATACACTAGTAGCACTTATTAATTAAGCACAATGTGCTTATCTACGGCTTGCACTGTTGATGAATATATATGTCAGATGCCTTTGAACTTTTAAAAATTCTCCTTTCCCCATAGGACCTGCTTTGGAGGGTTTAAAGGCAAGTATAATCACTGATTCACTTTTCAAAAAATATTTATTAAAGTTTTTTTCTTTTGGGGGGCCTCCACTGCACTCAATTCAGGGGTTCAATGGTGATGAAAACCAGACCAGATGAAGACCAGATCTCTATCCTCATGGGATATTTGCAATATCATAAGGTGTATATATTTCAGCCTGAATTTTTTAAAAATATTTTAATTATTTATTCATGAGAGACACACAGAGAGAGGCAGAGACACATGCAGAGAAAAAAGCAGGCTCCATGCAGGGAGCCCAATGTGGGACTCGATCCCAGGACTCCAGGATCATGCAATGGGCTAAAGGCAGATGCTCAATCACTGAGTCACCCAGGAGTCTCTTCTGCCTGAATTTTAACAGAATTCTAATTAGCTCCTTTGGTTTCTTGTTGGTACTTTATGTTCAGGGATATCCATATAACACTGTGATCAAGTACAGGATTAGGAAGGATTTCTTTTTTGACTCAATTCTTTTGTTGTCACAGGATTTAAAGATCAATTATGCCAATTATGTTTGCTGTTTTATTTACTAGATTCAGGTCCAAGCTATATTATGTGATGAGTGTTATTTTTGAGGACCAATATATATATCTTGTGGTATTACTAAAATGTAATCTTCTACTTTGAACACATTCTTTCACTCAAATGTTCAGACACACACACACGCACACACACACACACGTATATAACAACAAAATAAACAAACCAATAAATAAAAGGAACAATTTAAACAGCAAAGTATGTTTTTGTTATCTCTCCTTGAATAGAAAAAGAAAATTCAAAAATGAATTTCAGGGATTAATTGATGACCAATATTAAAAGCCACTTAACATTATGTATATTTTCATCACCCACTAGGCTAGGCTGTGGGTAACTGTCTTGGGTAGATAGCAAATACATTTAGCACAGAGCTTCAAAAGCTTCCCTGTATAAGTTAGATGACTATGCAGTATGCAGGTGATAATATAAGTGGGAAATTTGTTGGCCAAGAAAATACAATTTTTCTTGAACTAAAGGTCACAATTCCCCATGGAGTGACCATTTCCTCATTATCCCTTTATACTGCTCCTCATCTCACCAACTCACCAAAAGCATTCATCTCTTAAGCAATAAAACTTTGTGATGTAAAACAGATTGTCTTTTTTTTTAAGCTGGACAAATTTACTCAATATGAGAAATAATCAGTAATTACTTTCTCTAATGATAAGTTTATTTGCAAGGTATTTGATTCCTCTCATTTTAAGATGGAAAACAATTGACATGAGAGGAGCATACTTTCTGAGTAAAATGAGCTTATTGGATTTTTTTTTAAAGATTTTATTTATTTATGAGACAGAGAGAGAGAGAGAGAGAGAGGCAGAAACACAGGTAGAGGGAGAAGCAGGATCCATGCAGGGAGCCTGACGTGGGACTCGATCCCGGGTCTCCCGGATCAGGCCCTGGGCCGAAGGCGGCGCTAAACCACTGAGCCACCCGGGCTGCCCACTGGATGTTATATTCAGATTGCAGTCTGTAGATCATATTTCACTTAAATTTTCACTATTTTTTTTTTTTTTACAGTTAACTAAGGTTTTGGAGATGAAAAAATATTTTCACTGATTAGCTTAAGTTAGTTAAATATCACATACCTATGAACCCCACATTTAGAAAGAACAGGGAATTAAATCAACTTCATTTCAAGCCTTTGTGGTCTCATGTCCAAACATTTTAGATAAGATGATCCCGGGTGAACAAGAGAAGCAGTCTCAGATTTTTAATAGAAAGTTAAAATGACAATAGGTGCAGGGATGTGCATTAGAAAAGGAAAACGAAACCACTCACAAGACAGTGGTTTCATGCCTGCACAAGAAAGCCGTATTTCACCACCCTTACTAGGACTTTTCCTTAAGTAATTCTCTGATCCGGTCAGGAGGCTGGACCCAGTGCAAAATTTAGGTCCAGGCTCATCATTCCAATTTAGTAGTTCTAACATCTATTAATGACTATCTTTAGTAGATAGCCAATTATTGAACTAATATTTTAATTACTACTTTCAGGGAAGAAAAGTTGTATTTAGTGCACAGTAGTAGATAATTTTCTGTGTCAACTTCAGCAGAGCACAACACCAAGTATCTAATATTTCTAGGTGCCTATGTTTCTGGATGGAATTAACATTTGAATCCACAGACTCAGTAAAGTAAATTGCCTTTCCCAATGGAAGGCCTAAATAGTGCAAAGGCGGAGAAATAGGAATTTGTCCCTTTTTTCCTGCTGATTGAACTGGGAAATCTCTCATCCACTCTTGCCCTTGACTGGGATTTACACCATCGGCTCCCCTGGTTCTCAGGTTTTGAACTCAAAACCGAATCACACCACTGATTTTCCAGAGTCTCCAGCCTACAGACTGCAGAGCCATGGCACTTTTTACCTCTATAGTCCAATAGTAGCAGAAGCCAATTCTTCATAATCTCCCTCTCTTTCGGTATATAAGTATGCATTATAACACATATGTGCATCCACACATATGTATACAGATCTGCACTTACCTAGGAGACATCAATATAGATATACATGTAGGTAAGAATTATCCTATTGGTTCTCTTTCTCTGGAAAACCCTAGTACATATACACAAAGATGCACATACCCTAGACACATAATTTATTAGAAGGAACATATTCCAAAATTACCAAAAATAAAATAACATTTAAAAAGAAAATAGTGAAGGTTGACGATAAAAGATTAGGTCAAAAATAAATTAAAGCAAGAGATCTTAGAATAATATTATTTTTAATATTTTTATTAGTAGCATTAAAGTCTAATAATAATAATAGCAACACAGATTTGTAACAATGATCTTTTTATATGGAAATTCCACATCCATCTCCTAATTTGAACCTCAGAAAAATTATTTAAATTTGATGTTATTTCCACTCTATAAAAAAGAAAAATGGATGTTTGACTGGTTTGGAGATTTGACAGGACGATACAGAGCCAAGTGTCTGAATAAAGATGTGGCATCTATGCGCCTTCCTGGTGTGGTTCTAACCCTACTTGATACCAGTATGCATGGAAGCTCTAGATTGAAGAAAGCTGTAATTCTTCAGGCACTTAGTTCATTTCTTCAAGCCTTCCTAACACCAAACTCATGATTGTTAGCAATTATTTTCTGTTTCCCTTTAACATCCAAACATGTCACGTAATTTATACATTTTATCAGCTCATATGTGTTGTTCTTCTTCATGTTACATTGTTTTCTTAAATAAGTTCTGAGGTCTTTATAGGCTCACATGAAATCCACTCCTGTCCTTTCACATCCCAGAAGCTACTCTAGTGCTAAGAACAGAGAAGATTTTAATGCTTATAAAAGAGATTCAGATTCACACGTTTACTGATTAACTCCTCTACTCCTAAATTTTTTTTCTGGAACATGATGACAGATTAATACCACACTTGAGGTGACTAATGTTTGTTCCATTGATTTCTGTTGCTAAGTGTATTCTGGTTGATAAGATAGATAAAATATTTTCTAAATTACAGTATCTAATTTTGCTGAAATAAGGATGAAATAAAAGTCCTATTGGATGTGAATAGAGGTAGAATTTTATATAAGAAATTATAGCTTAAAAGACAAATGGAAACTGTCTGCTGGTCTCCCTCCTGTATTTCAATGGAGTCATGTCTCCACTACTCAGTTTACAGCAATAGTTCAATCCTGAAAATCTGTTGAAGAACAATAGATCCACATGAGGAATGTATTTTTCCTGTAGTACTTCTCTATAGCTTATTTGTGATGATTAAGTATATGGAATTTCTAAGATGTTTGTTGGTTTCTGTTTATCTTACTTCAACCTAATGTATGTACTATGGGGATGATTTCTTGTGGAGTTTTACAGTTAGCTCTTAATTCTTATATGTTGTTTAGGGAGACTGTTTTCAGATTTTCTTTTGTTGAAAAACCACTTTTCCTTTTATTAATTATGAAACTTGAGATAAAGATCAGTCTTTTAAAGTGCTCTGGGTTGGATCAATATGTAATGAATGTGCCCAAAACTTATGTGAGATCGTAAGTGATCCTCTCATTGTATTGAAATGAGCCCTGTATTTGCTCATGTGTCTGTGATAGATCTCATGTTATTTAACCATTACCATCATGGAAAATAAATTGAAGTAAGGCAGCAATGACAGATTTCCAGATGAATGAAGCAAAAGGGCTGGGGAGCTGGGCTGGGGAATGGAAGAGAGAAGAAAATGGCTTTTGTCCTCAGTTTCTCCAAGTCTCACGTGTCTGTAGGACATTCTTCTTGAAATAAGCCATGTGTCCCTTGGCTCTGGCCTCCCTGGGGGATATCAAATGTGCTTGGATATAAGATCTCAAAAGCACCAAGTGGGGCCACAAGGCATCAGGACTTGGGATAAATCCAAGGAACAGATATCTTGATGGGAAAGAATCAGTCTTTATCTGGCCTGGCTTCTCTCGGATGTGTTCTCTTCCATGAGGCTTCTCTATTCTTCCTATGAAAATGATTTTTTTTCATTAGGTGCTCCTCTCAAATGCACCATCACAACTTGCCAGTCTAAGTCTTGAAATAACAGGATGCTTAGGCTCTTGTGCAACAAAGAGCAGTGTTTCTGATAAGACAGGAAATACTGGTTAAAATACTTCCACCTATGGGCACCTGGGTGGCTCAGTGGTTGAGTGCCTGCCTTTGGGCCAGGTCATGATCCCAGGGTCCTGGGATTGAGTCCTGAATTGGGGTCCCTGCAGGGAGCCTGTTTCTCCCTCTGCCTGTCTCTCTGTGTCTCATGAATAAATAAATAAATAAAATCTTTAAAACAAATAAAATCTTTCCACCTAAAAAAAGTTTTTTTCTATTTCCCATAACTCTGAGTGAAATTTATTCTGTAAATTAGAAAAGTTCACTTAAACTCAAAAGTCACCTATGCATTTATTCAATGATTAGTCATCATCCAAGTGCTTTTCTTCTTTTGGGTACAGAGAGAGAGAGAAAGGATATAAATGGGGAGTAACTTTTTTTTTTTTTTGTGGAAGAATAAATTAAAAATATGTTTTCCATTCAAAATAAAACTAGGTTTTTTGATACTAACAGAGAAAGATGTATCTTATATTTTATACATATAAAATATATGGTTTTGTTTTTAATAACAACTATATTATAATCCCTTACAAAATTCAAATAATTCAGAGGCCTAAAATACAGTAATCCCTACTAATCCTCATTCCAATTTCATCTATTTGAGGTTTCATTTTAAAGGTTTGGCTGTCTCCCTCACAGTATTTTCTATGTCTACATAAATATTTATTCCACTTTAAAATAAGTACCCTTGTACTTTATATATGAGTCTGTATCTTGTTTACATCAGCCAACTATTTATAATGCATATATTCCCAGATCCACATATTTTGTCTAATATGGATTTTAATGACTACATAATATTCTTTTGTGAAGTTACACCATAATACACTGAAAGTTTTTGCATAGATCGACACTTAGTTTTATTTTATTTAAGGATGTTATATTACAACCTTGTATGAGTATTCTTTGGTGTTATATTTGTGTTGCTAGGATTTCCCTCTGTAAGGTATTATCAGCAGATATTTTTAATTGATAAGGCTCTATAACTTTTCTAAGGATTGACAGAAATTTGAAACACTAGTGATCTTGTATAGCACCATGTCTCTACACCATTGGAAGAGTGATAGCATTTCCCTGATATTTCCTTGTCATTTTCTTTTTCACTGTAGTACCTACTGAATTTTGTGTCTTCTTCAGGAGGACTCATCATCTGTTTCCTGTTCTATGAATCTGTTCCTATCCTTTTTTACTACTTGCATCTAATAAGTATTTTCCTAATAATCCACTTGTCTTTTTTGTTGTTATATTCATGATTTTGGTACTACTCATATTAAAACATTCTGCGTGTGGTGTCTTTTGTTAAATTCATTTATGTTAAATAAAGGCCCTAGGAAAGTGAAAGAGAGGTGTTCATTACTTATAAGTCTTGCCTGAAGTACTCAGCCTGACTCAAGAGGCCAGACTGGAAGGCCAAGGAAAAGTATAGACAGAGAGAGCCTAGGACCTGGGCATATAGCTCTGTTAGGGTCTGTGGGTGTAGTCCTTTGGGGTTCCTGGGCCAGGTGGGTCAAATCCCACTAGAAAGCAGGATTTGAGTAAGTTTCACAGGGTGTCTTCTCTAACAAGCATGAAGGGGAGTGCTTATCTCAAGGGTAGTTTGGAGATTCAGATCAAGAACTTACATTCACTGTGATTCTGCTGGCTGTTACTGAAGGGAGGGGCTAGTGTCTGCAAAATTTACAAGTTAAAATGTATAAAAGTTGAAGGCCCTGCAGGTCACTTGGCTTCCCAAAATGGTGCCACAGCAGTGCTATTATGGAGTAGTTTCGTCAGCTTTCAGTGGTGTTTTCATGAATATTGCAAACATTTGATTCTTTATCTTTTTTAAACAAGATTTTATTTATTTATTTGAGAGAGAGAAAGAGAGAGAGCACAAGTAGAGGGAAGGTCAGAGGGAGAAGCTGACTCCCTGCTGAGCAGGGAGCATGATGTGACTTGATCCCAGGACCCTGAGATCATGACCTAAGCCAAAGGCAGATGCTTAATTGACTGCCCATCCAGGCATTCCTGGGAAGCTGAGGGAGAAGGAAAGAGAATCCACACTTAGTTTGAAGCCTGTGGTGGGCTCGATCTCACGCCCCTGGGATCATGACCTGACCTGACATCAAGAATTGCAGGTTTAGCGGACTGAGCCACCCAGGTGCCCCACAACCTTTTTATTTTGATACAGTCATATCTGTCACTCTTTTTGTTTTGGCATCAAAGTTTTCTATGTTAAGATGGCCTATGTCAGCTTCAACTTTGTACATATTTTCCTGTGTGTTCTTAAGGCTTTTAATATAAATTTAATCTAGGATGAGTTTTTAAATCTGTATGGAATTATTTTACAAAATATATGATGTAATGGAGAAAAGAAAGCTCTGAAAATTTATTTGAAAGAATACATGTGATAGAATTCCCGATAAATTTTTGAAAATAAAAAAAAAGTGTTCATTTTTGCAACTGCCTTCAAAGTTGCATGTTTTCCATGTGCATTTTCCACCTTCACCCTAAAAAGAACAAAGAGTACACAGACAGAAGAGACCATCCCTGGGCAAGGATTCAGTCATGTCATGGACAGTATTGGCCAAGTTTACTTATAAAATTCTGTTTTGCCTGACTCTTCACTCACCATCTGCAGCATTATACTATTTTTCCAGATTCTGGTCTACAAAATAAAAATCATATTTGAGTCTTGGTAAAGGCCTAAGACTATTATTTCCTGAGAAACAGAGGTATTTCTTTTCTACTCTCTTTATTTTGTTTTATTTTATCATTTTATACTTGGAAAGAAAAAGAAACTAGCCAAGATGAAAATTACATTTCTCAAATATTAATACCATCTCAGCCCCTGAAGCTGAGAACTGCAGAGAGAATTTTTATGATTTTTGAACTTTCTTACTATCCCTCTCTATGAATTTCAAAAGTACAGCCTCTCTATCCTTACTAAGTATGATTGACTATTTAACCTTCATGTTACTGGTTTATTGGCCTCAAATTATTAAGAACAACAATAACAACAAAACCTTAGAAACAAACTGCAAAAAGAGAAAAATAAATCATCACCACCAATGCCACTTGCCGTTTTGCAAGTTTGTGAATGAGAGGAAAGTCAGATTTCAAGTTTCAGCAGAACCAACTAGATTTGAGAAAATCTGAAAATACATAATCATTGATGTATTAATGACTGTGACATTCAATTGGCTACTTATTGAAAATCCAGTCATCACTTTCAGCAAGTTTCTCAGATGCTGTTCTTTTAATTACCATTGCCTTGGAACAAGACACAGACCTTCAATAAAATGTCTCAAGAGTAAGAGCAGGGCAGAAGCAGAAACTCCAGGCCTGAGAGTAGATGAGAAAAAAAATCCAAGAGTCACTTTCTCAAATTTTACTCTCTAAAACGTCAGAGCTGATACATGTTAATCAAGTGAGCATATCCTCCTACTGTTACTTGTTCCAGAAGCCAAAGATTGAAGGTTTTTACCGAGGACCTATGTAGGGTAAAGAGCAGCAAACAGCATGCTTTTGTTCCCTGGGTGACCTTCTGAGCTAGCTCATCCCCAATAAACGTTACTTGAAACAGTACTAAATACAGGGGTGAGTCTATGGCAAAGCAAAACAAAACAAAAACAAAAACAAAAACAAATTCCCCAAACAAAACCAAAACCAAAAAAGTTACTCAAGGAGAAAATTACTTCAAAAGGTAGTCAGTATGCTGGACTGTGAACTTCATCAGAAAGAAAAATATTAGGACCAAGAGTTAGAGTCAGCATAACAAAGCTGGTAAAAGAGGAAGATGTTAGCCATGTGGACTAAGAACAATGTGAATGATGGAATAGAAGCAACAGTCAAAATACTGTTCCAACTTATGGAATTCTGATATATAGCAAAAGTGATAGGTCATTCATTTAGAAAAAGAGTATCTATTCAGTGATTTGAGATGGGAGAAATAGTTATTTGTAGATAAATGATAAAACTAAATTCCTACTTCACACCATGTACAAAAGTAAAATCTAGACATTTTAAAACTGAAAAAAAATTAGCAGACAATAAAGATAAATATATTTTAGTCTTAGATAAATAGTCTCTTAAGACCTTAGAGTAGGGAGATATTTTTAAACAAGATGCAAAAAGTGTTGACAATACATACATAAAAAATAAAATGATGCATAGGACTATGTAAAATTGTGAAAATCTGCTTATTGAAAGATCCCTTAAAGAAAGTAAAAAAGCAAATTATAAATAAAAATATGTGACATAGAAAAAACAAATAAATAAAAAAATAATTTCTACAAGTGAATTTTTTAGAAGCTCAGAATTCCGGGGAAAAATAAGAAAATGTACGAATAAATGTCTCACAAAAAGGAAATATATCTGGCTTCTAAACATGTGAAGAGATGCTGAAGATTATTATTAGGGAAACACCCATCTGAACCATGCTGAGATACCATTTTTATCCATTTGTTGGACAATCAAGTCTGAATATCAAGTGTACAAGTGCAGAGACTTGGTTTCTTCTCTATTGATTGTGGAAGCACATAGAAGAACAATCCCCTCAGAAAATCATTTCTTAAATTTGGACATTCAAAATTCATATTACTGGGAATTCTCTACCACGCTGTGTGATAATTTCAGTGTATACAACTCAGTAAATGGGAAAAAATAGCAACACCACTCATAATAGTAATAACCTAGAAACCTAGAATGCCCACCAAAACAGAATTGATGAAAAAGCTATTTATGTTTATACATTGGGCTATTATACAAAATCATTAATTACATATTAAAATGCAACAATATGGATGATTCTTAGCATCCTAGTAGTAAAGTGGACAAAATTAATTTTAACAAGTGATAGGATGATACATTTTATTAACTATAATAACAAAATATATAATATATTGGGGGATTTTTTATTTTAGAGATGCATATTGACACAAAATATATATATTTATATATGCAATAAATCAATGCATATTGAAACAATAAAAATATATACATATATAATTATTACTATTTTTAAATAGGCTTCACACCCAAGGTGGTGCCCACCTCAGGGCTTGAACTCATGACCCTGAGATCAAGATCTAGGTTCAAGAGTCACACACAGGGGTGCCTGAGTGGCTCAGTCAGTTAAACATTAAATGCTTGGCATGGAGCCTAACCAGGGGCTTGAAATCACGGCTCTGAGATCAAGACCTGAGCTGAAATCCAGGGTCTAACACTTAACTGACTGAGCCCCCCAGGTACCTCTGAAACAGTAATGATATTTTTAAAAAGCAAATGGATGATTGACATAAAATTCAAGAGGATGCTGTCTTCTGAAAGGGGGTAGGTAGGGCTGGGGGCATGTGCGTCCACATGTGGAGATTATTTTCAAGGTATTATATCTGATTTGCAGTGGTGATCTGTGGTGCTTATAACACTATTAATGAATAACTAAATATGAAGTAAAAACTAAAAAAGGCTGTGTATATGAATGATTCAATGATTATTAATTAATCAAAATTTATGCACAAGAAATATTTTTTCAAATCAAATGAAAGCTAACGATAACTTAATTAATAAGGCCGTTGTGAAGATTAAATGTGATCATATATGAAAGTCACTGGCAGAGAGTAAGCTCTTAATATTTTTTATGTATTTTGCAAGCATTTTTGCGATCTCTTAATTGTGCAAGACTATAAATATAAATATAAATATAAATATAAATAAATAATTTGCTTTGGAGTTAGTGTTCTTTACACTCATTCTCTATAGTCTTGAAAGAAATGTGTAACTTATGCTTCAGTCTGCACAGAATTGTACATAGCAGTGGATGAAATTATCACATTAATATAATTACACCTGTGCACTAACAAACCTCCCCCATAATTGCTGCATGGTTGGAGGAGGGGTACTTAATTCTTGTTCATGCATGGCGATGATAGCGTTGGACAATTACAAATCACTGTTAGTGAAGACCCCAATTTGTAATAAATGTATGGTAGTATATATTAACTCATATCAAATTTTCATCATGTTGACAAACTTGTGAATTTGGCATAAGCTATATGAAAGAAAGGAGAAACAGAATTGAAGGAGTTGGTTTAATGACACATAACTAATTCAGGGAAATGAGTTAGAATTCCTAGTTTCCTATACTTGCCATGTTTCATTTTATATAGGCTAGGAGCAAAGAACTAGGGTGCCTGCAGCAATACACAGGAATGTTCTGGAACATAATAGTATGGATATATTTCACATCTTTTTGATACATCCATTATTTGGGATATGAGAGAGGTCTGCTTTATAATATTATTTTAAAATATGTATATATGTAAAATGTATATCCAGATAGCAACTCAGCTCTCATCTACCGTGTATTAGCTAAGTATCCATTAGCATTAGTAATGGATACTTAGGACATTAGCACTCAAAATATTAACTTTTAACAAAGACAAAATATGAGTGATAATGGTGTCCACATTTGGTATATTCTAGTATTGCTTAGAGGTGAAGCTAAATTAATCATGATAATTTGCTTTAAATTCTCAAAAGTTCCCATTACCATTTCTTTAGCTTTTAGCATTAATATTTTATGTGCATTTTATATTGGGAAATTCTGTCAGAGAAACTGTTACTATGAAAAATATTTTTTTTACTTTGAAAATGAACTTATATAGTGAGTAATGTGAAGACCACTCTTTTAATTTTTCTTCATAATTACTTCTTAAATTTTAAATTGCCCTTAAATTGCTATTGAACAGCTAAGGGAAGAGAATAACTGTTCATAACAGGCAATAGATCTCTTAGAAGGAAAATGTTGAGGCTTGGAAGATAATCATAGGGAGTTAGCAATTATTAAATAATCCCTAAAAAACATTTTGTAGTGTATTATGAGTTTGTACATATTCTTGTGCTCTGGGGATAGATGGCAAAAATGTACTTAGGCGATGCACTTTTTGTGTATCTGTGTTATCTATTTAATTAAAAGAAAAAGAAAACAGCTGAGACTATAAACCTCAAGACTTTTTGTAAGACCTGTCTTACATCAATTGCATTTTCCAGAAATGAACTTAAATAAAGCACAAAAAAGAGCAAACATGTTCTAAAAATCTCTAATATCTCTGAAGTTTATACATGGTCTTGTCATTAACCCTATTTCCACCAAAACATTGATTCCTGAAGGGAACTAAATCAATGGCGGTGGTCAGGTGAGAATATGCCTGCCTGGACACCAACCGAATCCCTTAAAATGTTTCTCTCAGGTCTGCACACCTACCAATTCCCCTCCTGATAGAAGAATTAAAGATTGGTTTAAATTCATAAAGTTTTCCTCAAAGTAAAAATGTCCCTACCATTTAGCCCATTTTTCTTATCCGTGTTTTATGATAAATGCATCTGAGACTTGTCTTTAAAAATGGTTTTTTGTAAGGAGAGCTTCCTGAGACAACAGAGCCTGGGAAATAGAAGTGATAAGGACAACTTTTTCATATTCAGCAGTGTCAGTAGCATAAAATAGGGTAAGTTACCATTTTTCTGTTTAGAAAGATGTCGTTAAAAAGGCCTGTCTGTGGACAAAGTGTTTTGGTTTTAAGCGTCCTGTGGCAGAGTCAGCAAGCTGTCAAATGCAAAATGATGTCCCCTTTTCACGGTGGGGGGTTGTTTCTAGGAGGCTGTCCAGATGTCCAGTCAGGGATGAGATTTCAGAACCATCTTTTGCATTGGGGAAGTTTTTATATGATCTGCAGGGCTCTCAGACCACAGAGTGTAAGACACAGCTGTGTCTTTTCTGCTCTCCCATCTTGCATCTGCCAGACTGACTTTCCAAAGGAGGGTAGAACCACATGTTGAGAGAATCCATGTGCTTCCATCGCTATATGTAGGAAAGCTGCCCGCCTACCAGGAATATCTTTCTGCTTTGGGTCTTTATTTGAACAAAGTATCAAATTTTATGGCATTGCAGATGCTGAATTTGAGGGAAGGAGTGTTTTCTCTTGAAGTTGTCAGTTGCAGACAAATTAATATAAATTCTATTTTTCATTCATTTGTATGTGGAGGTTATAGCGATTGACTTCACTCAGTATATTGAATATACCAATATACCAATGAAATGAATTTCATTCATCTGTGAGTATGTGGAGGTAATAGTGAATATCTTCAATTGGTATTTGGACAGGTAACAATTGTGTGCTGCTGTGTTTGCTATGCACCACAGGTTCCTGCATAGTTGTGTTTTCCTAACACAGACCAGCTCTACTCTTTATGGACTTCTGCAGACTTAATTGTCTTTGGCACTTCAACCTGCTTTAATGTTTCCCTCCTTTTTTTAAAAAAGATTTTATTTATTTATTTGACATAGAGCATGAGAGAGTAAGCATGAGCTGGGGGTAGGGTGCAGAGAGGGAAAGAGAAGCATACTCCCCCCTGAGCAGAGAGATTTATGCGGAGCTCAATCCCAGGACCCCCAGATCATGACCTGAGCTGAAGGCAGATGCTCAACCACTGAGCCACCAGGCATCCAGATATAAATCAACTTAAATGTTTACTTGTGTTTGTATGATTTCAAGCTTTAGTTCATTTGTATATTTAACAACCCAACCAAAATTCCATAACTGAGTAAGAAATCATATGTTAAATTAGCCAACAACAACAGCTGAAAACAACAGCTGAAATAGGAATTCACTCCAGGAAAATTTCATTCTCTGAATCGATCTGACAAAGCATTAAAACAACTAAATTGAGGAAGCTCAATGAGATATATGAAGGAGCATAATCACTTAAAAAGGAAATAAAAACGAATCAGGTACAATGAAACAAAAAACTATGTAAAACAAAGGAGAAAGTCCAAGATAAAAAAAAAAAAAAAAAAGTTGTACAAGAACTCATATAAGTTAGTCAGCTAAATTAACTCTTACAAATAATTTTGTATTGCAGCTCTTATGATTATGAAAAGTGAAAGAAAATTCTGGACCACAGTAACAGATGCCTATCTAATAATAGAAGTGGAAAATGTTAAATTTGGGTAGATTATTTTGTAGGAGAAAAAAAACTCAGTCAAAAAAATATATCATTAGACATTTATATTAAAAAAGCAATCTAGAGATTTCAAAAGGTAGGAGGTAAATAAGAGGCAATATAAAAAAATATTGGAAAATATCATCAGGCATTTGTCTGATGTATACAACTAGAAATATTAAAGGAGCAGTGGGTAAATAACAGACATACAAAAAATGGGAGAAGAAAAAATAAGACAAAAATATTAAGCAGAAAAAATATGACAGAAGAAATGAGATTAAATATATCTATTTAAAAAATAATAATAAATTTAAAGACATATTTTCAAACCAGATAAAAATAATAATAATAATTAAAGACAATAATAAATTATAAGAATAATAAATTTAAGACATATTTTCAAACCAGATAAAAAATTCCCAATATATGTATTCTGCTCATTAACACCTATACCTACTATAATATAGTGCACTACACTCTACAATAAAAATAAAGGAAAGAGAAATATGTTTAAATTAAATAGTATGAAAATTTAATATGGAGGCAAACTGATGGTTACCAGAGGAGATGTAGGTGGGGGAATGGGTGAAATAGGTGATGGAGATTAAGGAGGGCACTTTCGATGAACACCAAGGTGTCATATGTAGTGTTGAATCACTATCTTGTATACCTGAAATTAATATTACACTCTATGGTAACTAACTGAAATTCAAATAAAAACTTGGAGGATAAAAAAAACAAATACAAAACAAAAAATAATCAAACAAACAAAAAATAAAATAAATAGCATGAAAATATATCTAAAAAACTATGAGGATGTTATTGCCATCAGAAAATATTGTATTTTTTATATGTTGTGACTATTACTATTCCTTGTTGAGCTTTTTATTTCTTTTTTTGTTGTTGTTGAGCTTTTTATCAATGAGTTCTCCTTTATCCAATTTATGCTTTTTATTTTATTTATCTTATTTCATTTGTTTTTATTAGAGGGTAGGCATAGAAAGAGAGGGAGAGAATCATTAGTAGGTTCCATGCCCAGCACAGACCCCAAGAGATGGGGCCCTATCTCATGACCCTGAGATCATGGACCTGAGCCCAAATCAAGAGGTAGGACAATTAACCAACTGAGCCACCCAGGCACCCTGATGCCTTTTATTTTAAACAACAATAAAAGAGAAGTAAATATGGTAAAGTAAAATCTTACAAAATAAATTGACAAACATAATTATTGTGAATGTTTTAAACATTTTCATAAGAAAAAATCTTTCAGAAAAAATAATATTCAATCTTGTAATAAAACCTTCCAGACTTAAATAGCATATACTGTTGAGCCTAGTGAAGAGAGAATATACATTAAAAAATAATTTAAAACTAATATATATTTTAATTTTTAATTGACATGCAACAAATTTGAAAAAAGTTAGTATGATTCAGAACCTAGCCTCTTATTAAAACAAGTAACTTAATTTTAAATAAAACTTTAAAAATCCTAAAAAATCTAAATTTTCTTCTAAAAGTCTTGAGTTAAAGAAAAAATAATCACAAAAAGTTTTTTTGAGCAATGGAAGTACTAAATATCAAAAAGTCGTTCAATAAAATTAAAGTCTTATATTGAAGTATATTTATAGCTGTCATGCAGTTTTTAAATGAACAAGAAAGATTGAAAATACATGTTAGAAGTTAATTAGCTTAAAAGGTAAAGTAACTATTTTTAAAAGTATGAAAAAGGAAATAATGTTTTCAAGAATAAAAATTAATAAACTGTAAAAAAAGACCTGGCTCACAGAACCAAATACTGTGTTTGTTTGCTTGTTTTTTGAAATACCAATAAAATAAACTCAGCTGAAACAGGGATAATTAGAAAAGAAAGGGGAAAGAATTGCTATAAAATATTGCTATAAAATAGCAATGATAGGAATGGAAGGAGAGACATAACCCTGAATAGAAATATTATGAATCAGAAGAAAATAGTTTATACGATTTTATCACAATGTATTTGGATGCTCGTAAGAACTTTCTGAAATTACTTCAAATTTAACAGTGGTTTTTGCTGGATGATGATATGCATTGATTTATCATTAATATAATTTTATGTATAATTTTATGTATTACAAATCATTTTTACCATTAGAAAAATTTAACCGTTCAATCAAGAAAATCTCAAAACGCAAATTCCTTTAGAATTGTAATAAAGGAATAAAGTATCTGAACAAAAGATTCTATGGTCCAACAAATGTGGTTATTTTCATCTTTTGTCATTCTTTAGTAATGTAGAAATCCAGTTACTGAAGTTATAAACCCTTATAAATCATTTATACTCTCTTTCATTCAACCGTAATCATGTGCAAAGAAAACAAGGGAGAATCTTTTTTACTCCATTGCACAGTCTGATTAAATTACACTTATTAAAATTTTAAAAGTGACAAATAATATAGCTCCTTTCTTAAGAGCTTATGCCATAATCCCATCACAGAGTAGAACAGATATAATTCATGGAGCTATAGAAAAAAATTTCATTGATTCAATTTTAGGGAGAACGTTCATGCTCAATATTCAAAGAAGGGTGTTGTAACATCTCCAGCACTTACTTTGTTTTAGCAGGCATTAATATTAAACAGTTAACTAATTTTTTTTTCAATTCAATGTTCTTGCATCCACTCTAGGATTTTGAAAATTGAATTAGCTGTCTTGGTATAAAGAAAAATATTTTTCTTTATCTATAAAGGAGTTTATGCTATTGCCTGAATGATGAGAAAGAAGAAAAGGCTGCTTGAGGTACTGTGTAGATAGGGAATGGAAAGTACCAATGTGTACCTACTCCAAAGGTAACAGATAGAACATTTTTGTGACCAAATCAAGTGCAGTTCTGATTAGGAAGTCCCTAATTTCTGTAGCTCCAATTGTAAATCAATATCTCTGTAAGTCCAGAAAATGAATCAAAATATGCCCTTAGTAGGTATAGTTCCCTTTCACAGGCTCTTCTTCGATTATTGGCTTTCTCAGGAGAAAGAGTGAAGTAATACTTAGTTTTAGACCTAGATTTGTTTTAGTTAATATTCTATATTTTAATAAAAACCTGATGTCTCCATGTCTAAATGATCTTATTGCTTTTTTTCCCCAATCATGGGACCAACAAATTGGACCTGATCCCTCAGTATACTTGCTGATTGATCTGTACTTCTTTGAGATATTTATCAAAACTGTGTTTACAGAGTTCATTTTGTAATTAGTTTAAAACTGGTCTCAATACCTAGTGTTCAACTTTCATAAGGGTCTGGTTTGCCAACCCTTTTGCATCTTCTATACCTAGCAGAGTACTATGTTGATAGCCAGTAACTATTACTTTTTAAATTTAATTTTAGCATGCCCATTAGGTGCCCCACACAACCTATTTTTTTCTCATGGAACATCAATATTAGAAGACAGTTATTACTATCTCCATTGTTTTAATAAATAAAGAAACTGAAGCTCAGAGAGATTAATTAACAAGGTCCCAGTAGAAGTGACAAAGCCAGCATTTGAACCATTTTGGCTGCCTGTCAAGCTTGAAATCATTCTACTAAAACTTGATACATGTGTCCCTGAGGCCTGGCAAATGCTTCTGTATAGTAGCCACTCAGGAAATGAGAGACAATGTCAGTGGGTTAGTAGCTTTATCTGGAGCAAACCAAACTGGAACTAAATCCTAATCCTGCTGCTTTTCTGCTGTAAGACTAAGTAAGGTAAATAACCTCACTGAGCTTTAATATCTGCATCTGGAAATGAGATGCATTGATGAAGACAATAATTACTTTGTAGGGCTTTGGGGCAAATTAAATGAGTTTCTTTATTTATAGGATAATATTTACTTGTACTTACTAAGTACCAGCCCTGTTCTATATACATTTTATGCATAGTGTTTGAATTAATCATTGCAAGAATCCCATAAACTATGAGGAAAGAATTATTTATTCTTTCAGATTTAACAACAAGGAAACAAGCATGGAGAAATTCAGGTCCAACCTAAAGTTATGCATCTTGTAATTAGCAGATTAGGATTTAACAATGGCTGAATGTCCATTAGAGGTTGGCCATTATTTGGTAAAGGAAAGGTGGCAAAATAAGTGGATGGATTTAATATCTATGGCCTCATGCCCTGAGAACTAAGAATCTTATTGGCAACTATTCAGGAAAATACATGATACAATGACAAAGCTCATTGAAAGATCATTGTATGTTTGAGGAGCTTTACATAGGCCTCTTCTGTTATCCAACTTCCCTACTTTCCATTAGATGTAATTAATTTTGGATTTTTTTTCACCCAACTATTTTTTCTCTGGCAATAGAAGTGCTAAATTGTAACTGTGTCTCTTAGGTAAAGGTATACATTTTACAAATGTATTTTGATTATAATGAAGGCAGCATTCCTTTATTACTCTCATATTGTTTAAAAAGAGGATGTATATCACAGCTCTACCCATTCAAATTTGAAAATAAATATCGCTTTACTTCTCTATTGTGGTGAGAACTACTAGTTGAAGAGTATGAGAAATTACTGTAATATTATACGGTATTTTTCATCAGTGCAAAACCTATTCTTCAAAAGACAGAGCTCCTTTAATGAGCTATTATGTTACTCTTGTAGGCAACAGCACAAGAAAATGTTGACTAAACTTTTCACAAAAGCAAAGGTGAAAATGGAAGAAATTCCTACAAAGAGCTAATTAAATTGTATGACAATTTCCGGTTCCATTGCAGTAAAAAGTACTTAAGAAACAGAGATGACAGAGAATTTCCGAATTTCCAAATTGCAGTTTTAAATTTCAACCGTTGAAAGGTAAAAGGTTCCAGAAGTGATTCAGAATAGCGCCAAAGGGAGTCTTGACCCAGGAGATACAATAGCAATGGGGGTAATTATCACAGGTCACAGGGACAGAAGGATCTTGCCAGAACATAGGGAAACAGAGGGAAACAGTGTTTCTCTTAAAAGCAAGAGCAGAGGCAATTCATAGAAAGACATGTGCCTCCAATACTTTCTCTAAGGCATGGCAGACTACTGTCATGCTTGAAGACTTCTTTTATTTCCATATTTAAAACATATTACCTAAGAATTTAGTCACTTGTAAATGATAGCCAAAGGGACCGAACCAATCCCCCCACCCAAATCCTCTCTTGTGGACACTTACAGTTTTGTAAACAACAATGTGAACAAGAAAAAGTAAGTAACAGAAATGTAAATGCCTCATAATCACATCCATGATCCCAACACCAAGTAATAGATCTATGATGAAAAAATAATGTAAATGAAGATCATCATGGTGTTTTGCTGAGAAAAGTGAGGTATAAACTTCAATCCCATAATATAATTGGCTGATAGCTATCTTAAGAAGTCCCAAGGAAAGCAGATGGGGTTATCTGAGAGATATAGCCATCTTGCATGGTTTCTGGGAAAACACAAGCAAAAAAACAACAAAAAAGCCTGGACACACACACATAACATGCAATCATTTACAGAAGGAAAAAGGAGGGGGAGAGGAGGTCTTCAGATACATATTTCATGTAATTATTAACAAACATTGAATTGACATAGAAAGAGAGAGGATTTGTAGGTTTCTATGTAGAGCAAAGGTGTTTATTTACCAATAATGTGAGGTAGTATTTTGACAAAACTGTTTATTTTCCTCCTTCAGGAGGCTACTTTCAGTTATCCTGCCAATCCTTCAATCAAGTGCAATTTTTATAAGTTGAATTTTCATAGTTCCAAACTGGATCATGCGAATATATCTTTTTTCTCCCTCTTTCTCTCTTTCCCTCTTTCTCTTTCTCATGTCTTTTTAATATTCTTGAAGGCAAGATACTATTGCTTTATTTTTTTATACTATTGCTTTATATGTCTTCATATCTTCAATTGCTTAGCAACTAAATAAATGGTGGCTGAGTAGAAAGAAATGACATATTCCCGAATAAGTAAAAATATCTCTGAATCCATCTGTTATAACTACAAGTTAGTAGTGTGTGTATGCTTTGACTTTACAATCATTTATATTTAAAACTGTAATTTCAAGGACTCTTATTTGATGGCAGACTCTCAATTATCCATGCTCAGCTCACTGAATAGTAGCAAGGCACTAACAAATGAAAAAGATAAATAATCCCAAAGTTCTATTAGTTTCTATCAGTTCCTAGTTTCAACCTTTTCTCCATTCTAACTTTCAGGAAAAGCCACTAATAATAAATGTCATTAAATGTATTTATTATACATCTTCCTCTTTTCTTGGCCTATATTTTTATGGAAATGCTAACAAGCAGTGGAATGATCAGAAATGGGTAATCAGCAGCCTGCTTAGCTCACTGGTTTAGCACCGCCTTCATCCCAGGGCGTGATCCTGGGGACCTGGAATCGAGTCCCACGTCGGGCTCCCTGCATGGAGCCTGCTCCTCCCTCTGCTTGTGTCTCTGCCTCTCTCTCTCACTGTATCTCCCATGAATAAGTGAATAAAATCTTTAAAAAAAAATGGGTAATCACATATATGTGGAAGAGGAAAGAAGAGGAAGGCATCGTGAAATATAAAATGTTGTACTCCCAGATAATTGTGATTACATGATGCAGTAATATGTTTCATTTCCGCCTATAATCTTTCTACCTGGAATGGTTAGAACTGAAGTTTAGAAATTTCTCCTCAGTGATTGAAAACGTGATAAGCTTCTGTCAAATCTGCTTCTTAGAGTTATCTGGCTTTTCATGCAAAGCAATGTGGAAAGCAAATTTTATGGGGAGGCCCCATTGTTAGCAGAATCTCTAAAGGTAGTAGAAGAAAAACACCAACTATAAAAAGAATGCTAAGAAAAAAAACAAAACAACATCACCCCTGAATTAGACTCTCAGGCCAGGGAGACAGTAACCGATCAATGTTGTTCAGGGATTATTAAATGTTTATGTTTTTAAAAGCAGAATTTTTTTTTTTTTTTTTTAAGTTTGTAGGAGCTGGTCAATGAAGACATTGGTTGACTTTCTCTGGTTGAAGCTGTGCTTAAAAGTCTTGCTCTCTCAACACCCCCCCTAGTGGCCTCTGAGACTCCTCTATAAAACCCCAAGACTTCATACAATAAAGTTCAACAAACACTTTACTTGTATAGATGAAGAAGTCAAAGCACAGAGAATTTAAATAACTTTCCAAAAATGCAGGGTGCAAAAATAGCATTGTCTAGGTCCAAAGAAACCTAGGATCTGGATTTTTCTACTCACTAGTTTGTGTACTTTCTGATGATCCACCAGGCCCCACGGAAGGACATGGCGTTTTGGGCTTTCCCAGTTCTATCACCAAGAAACCTCCAAGAAGAATGGAAAACTCTTTTGTTCTTCCGCTCTATCTATGCCCTATACTAGCACCCATAATCCATTATTTGTTTACTTATCCATTTCTATTCTAAAATACAAAGCTCTTTGAGATGAAGAACTCAGGATTCTTCATCTCCATATCCACACTGTAGGGCACAGGGCCTGCCTCCCTCTGTACTCAATTGTATAATTTCTTCCCTACTATCTGCCCTGTTGCAACCTAAATAAGAGATAATGCACATAGCTCAAACTTTGTAACATTTGACTTGAGACCTTTTAATGGGAGAAGAGTTTTTTAGCCATTCTAAGCTGGATATAAATTATGTGTTATGAATGTAAGGCTATTCTAATTTTCTCACAGCTATTATAATTTCTATTTGAGCCAAAGACTAAAAATAGCTTGTATTTCAAGCTATTAAGTGTTTTAAATAAATTTTAACAATGTTACAAAGTAAGTTTGTGAGAAAGAAAGAAAAAAAAAGGAAAAAGAAAAAAAATAATAGTTTGGAGCTCTTACCTAATAGTTAAATTATTTTCTTGTCTTACGAGAAACAAAATCTCCATTATGAAATTATTGCACAAAAAAGAGCTTTCCAGTTCTTACCAAGTAAATCAACCTTAACTGGAATCACTGTGTTATAAGATACACTAGGACTCCAATGTAAACTATCGAGCTATAGAAGATGATGTCAACCCGTTGGCGAAAAATATTCCCACACTGTAAATTCTAAACTCCATAAGATTGTTTGGATGTTCTTGCATGATCTGACCCCTGCTTACCTCTGTAGAGCCATTTCTCTCCACCATGCTTGTCTTCTACCCTCTGATCTGATTCTACACTGTCCCAGCAGTGCTTCACTTAATTTGAGTCCTGAATCTTGCTACTCTCTGGCAGCCTGCCCATGACATATACTGACTAGAGCTTTCCCCCCACCTTTGCTCTTATTCATTTTTCCACTTTCCTTCATCTTTGCCTAGATGTCATCCTCTACTTGAACTAAAGTCTACTTCCATGCTTCTCCAAGGTAAATCCATCATAACATTTGCTTTTCAGATTTTAGTAGTAATCACAGTGTCTAATTGAGGTACTTGACCTCATCGACCACTCGACCAAAGATTACGATGACAGGAATTTCATTTATCTTGTGCAATCACTATCTTAGTTTTCTTTTGTGCTTTAACACATTATCACAAACTTGGTTGCTTAAATGATGTGAACTTATTATTTTATAATTTTGTAGGTCAGAAGTCTGACAATAGACTCACTGGTCTGCAATCAAGGTGTGGATGGCACTTCCTTTCTGGAGGGTCCAGGAGAGCATCTGTTTTCTTGCCTTTCTCAAGGTCTAGTGGCCCATCACATTCCTTTGTACATGGTCCATTTCTCCATATTCAAAGCCAGAAATGTTGGGTCCAGTCCTTCTTCCTTCTTTGCATCTAGCTCTTATCTCCACTGGAAAAGGTCATCAATTTTTAAGGACTCATGTGATTACATTAGACCCATTCGGATAACTAGGAGAATGTCCTCATCTTCAAGGCATATGTATATATATTTTTGTTGAGTAGAGTTAACATATGATATTACATTAGTTTCAGGTGTACAACATAATAGCCAGCACCTGTCACCATATAATGATATGATGATACCATTGACTATACTTGCTATGCTGTACCTCTTATTTCCATGACTTACTCATTCCATAACTGCAAGTCCGTATCTCTTAATCCCTTTCACCCATTTTTGCATCTTCCTCCCCCCCTCCCGAAGGTTTATACTTTTAGTCATTTTTCTGCCTGCCACAGTGATACAGCCTATGATGTCAGTGAGCTCCATTAGAGTTTTGTGTTTTCACCATCACACTAGTCTGTAAAAGAAGTTTATAAATTGACATTTGGGAACATTCCACTAAAGTGTAATGCCAATATTTTCATGTTTGTTTAATGTTTTGGTTCCAAGTTGGTCACAAGGAGCTACCGTAACAATAGTTCATGTAGAACCAAGGGAAGAAGTGATCCAAGACAGAGTCAACAATAGAATGTGTCTGACTGCAATATGACATCACCATTACTAAGCAGATATAGTGCACAGACCCTAAAAGTCTATTTTGTACCAAGATTTATGATGAATAATTTATCTTTGCACTTTTAAAATTATTTTAATATTATTTAAAAGATAATTTCGCCTATCAAAATAATAAAAGATAACAAGATAAGTAAAAAAAGAAAAATATAATAATAATTCTAAAAATGATGACTCAAATGATTCATCATGCTCAATTTGAAAAGGATCAAACTGATATAAAACAAGCTATTACATCTATTACTATCAAAGCCAATTTCACAAATTTAGTTTATACAATGTTATCATCAATCAGATAATACTAATGCTGCTAATTAGACTTTTACTGGTTGTAGCTTTAGATTGATTTAATCTGCATATTGATTTGGTCTTTATGGTAGTAAGAAGGTCTATAAGTGGAAGGATGTATTATTACCAGTTTTAATTTTAAACATATTGATGAAACCTTGCATTTTTTTCCCTTAAAAATTCTTGAGAATAATTAATAGCACTCTCTGACATTCTTTGAATCTCTTGTTTGGATGTGATCTTATCTGTTCTCTTCTCACAGGATTGGTCTCAAATATTATCATTAAAATGCTAAAGGTTATTTTTATATGCATTATACATAAGAACTGTTGCATTCATTTTTTTAAAAATTTTATGGATGTTTCACCTGTCTATTCTTTTTTATCTAATTGAAACTCATCACAGTTAAATAAATTATAGTCCACAGAGCCTAATGAAATGCAAACTGTATTTATCCATTCTAAGAAACAGAAGATAAAAAAAAAATAGTTAAATTTTTTCCTGGTCAGGAATTCTCTCTCCTAGTATATTTATGTCTCAAAAGAACATGCAAAAAAAATTTTTTTTGGCAAAAATCTTAACTATACTACCACTATACTTAATTCAATCCTGCAAACAGTAGCTATTGTTATTGAATCTTATAGTGTACCAATGTAATGTTAATCATTTTACAAGCAAATTAACTGGCAAGAGACGCAGTCTGTGTGGGTTTAAAGTGTTTTCAGCTGAATCAAAGTTATTTTTTTAGGTGGGTTACTAAAATCTGACTAATTTTTCACATCTACCATGTTGTAGGTAATTTAGAATTTCCAAAACACCAAGTGACAGATTTCTTGACTCTGATATTCTACATTTTCCCTGATGCATGGTACACAAGCAGACTCAAAAACCATCCATTTATTAGCAGCATAGAGCCATCGGAGACAATTCCAAGCCTTATGTAACACTATTATCCAGTTGTTCAGTCCTTTCATTTGCTCTTGGTAACTTAAACGTGAGCATTTGCAACATTTGCATGCTACCTTTCTGGGACAGCAGAGATATCAAATGTTCTGATAGCTGGGCTTTTGCCAACTCAAAGAGCATCTCATGCAAAATTATTTTGAAAAATTAGATCAGGTCTCTGTAGAGTAGTTTTCTGAATTTTGAGTTTCTTCCATTTAATCCTAGTGATCCATCATAAAACTTTTATTACCTTGCAAAATTTTCTTTTTTAAATCTCATTTGGTATTTCCTGTTGTAGTAGTTTGAAAGAAATTTACCACCTAGGCATGTTTCCCAGAACCTGGGCTGAAGCTATGATTATCAGTTTCAAGTTGTGACCTATCTTTTAGGTGCAGAAAATTACAGTGTGCTACATCATTTCGTCTGGGATTTGGATCATTAACCTTATGGACATTAATATCTTTTGTAGTTCTTGTAGATTTAGCTTCCCTGTGGCGTTTCAGTTGTTGTATGTTGAGACCAAGAGGGAAAGAACTTTGGCTTATATAACCCTTTAACTTTCTTATCCTTTTGGATTTATCTTTATATTATCAATGGATTAAAAAGCAAGTTGTCTAAGCTCCTTCTATTTCTAACACTGAAAGTTTCCATAATCTGGTAGATCGCCACAGTGTTATCTCTATCCATGATCCATAGCAACTTTATATGTTTCTCAGGGATGAAAGCAACTACCTAGTATTTTTCTTAATGTGTGGTGGTCATTTATTTACTAGATGCTGAATTCATCAAAAGGTCTTTTTTTTTATCTTAATAAACCCAAGCAATGAAAACTTATGTTAGACATGTTAAATACTTAACATTGAATTTACCCAAAGGATATTGAATGAATGAATATAGAAAGGAAGCATCTGTTTACTGGAGGTAGGAAAAGGGGTTGGGAATGGCAAGTCTACTCTTACCCTTACTGATCTGTCTTCTTGCTCCACAGCTCAGGGATCAAGGGCTAATCCTATTTTGTTATAGTGAGGAAATCGAGAGGGTATATTCTCAAGCTAAATCAAGGAACAGATCAAGAAACAAACTTTGACCTCACTTCCTATTTATCTCCTATAAAGAAGAGAGTCATCACACATAAATTTACTTCTATTACCACATGACTCTCTACTCTAGGTTGTATGCCCACTTGTCTTCTTCATCTTTCCATAATTGGAGTAAGTGATCACTCCTTCCTTTCCACATTATCATATAAGGCTAATTTGTCTAACTTCTCCCTGATTCCTTTCATCGAGAGTCTTCCTCTGTTATGTTTCTGTTATGTTTCATTGATTTCTCCTTTTCTACTATTATTTCCCCTACCTATGAGACATTTTTAACTTTTCCTCATTAAAAAATAAATTAAAAAATAAAGAATATCCTACAGCTTTCTCTGGTTACCAAACTACTGACTTTTCCTTTATAGTTAGTTGTTATCTCTAGGCACTTTTCCTTATGGTAGCAAATGCTCTTTCTTAAATCCAACATATCATCCATCCCCTAGTATTTTATAAAATGTTTGAAAATAATCAGTGACCTATTAAGTTTCAAATCAAGTGGTTTTTTTTTTGTTTTTTTTTGTTTTTTGTCTATTTAATTAACTTGAGGATTTGGTTTTATTGAATACTATGTTTCTTGAGATGTTTAACTTTTGAAAGTAATCTTTTAAAAATCCTCCAAAAGGGACTCCTGGGTGGTGCAGTGGGTTGAGCAGCTGACTCTTGATTTTGGTTCAGGTCTTGATCTCAGGGTCCTGAGATTGAGTTTTGCAGTCTAGCCCTCCAACCCCTGGCCCACCTCTACATGCACTCTCTCTCTTAACAAAACAAAACAAAACAAAACAAAACAAAACAAAACAACAACAACAAAAAAAACAAAAGCCATAAAATAACAACAACAACTACAAAAACTTAAAAAAATTGGGTGGATGGTATTGCTATTAATCAGGATGAAAACACAAGGAAAGAAATAATAATAGCAGACACAACATGGTCGTGAATACTATTTTAACCTCTTGAGTTTGAGATACAGGTTAGAAATCTCAGTGGAGAGATCTGTAGGGAAATAGGTTATGAAGTTTTTAGCTTTCTAAGAAGTAACTGGCTGATGGTTTTGATGTGGAAGTTAATAATATCAGCCAAAGCACAAATATCCGCTGAAAAATTTAATTTATGATAAGGAAACAGCAGAAAACAACAAAGTATAGTTTTTTAAAAAAATCTAACTGCGAATTCTGAGGGATGAGAATATGTCTATATCTGTATAGAGATAATATTGCTATCTGTAGAGATAATATTTCTGTGACTTCAACAAAATAGTTATCCCATTAATCATCAATTATGCTTCCCTTCTGAGGTATCATAGTCAATGTTGACTCTTGTAATCCTTTGATTTAAATTCAAGTCATTTCCTAAAAATAAATTATTTTACTCAAATCCTATTTTAATGAAAACAAAATGGATTACTGAATATCAACCCAGAAAACACAAATATAAGAACCATTTCAGGAAATTCTGAGCATCAAGATAGTGGGAACAGAAAAGTCTTGAAGAATTTTAATTATTTCTTCTTCCACAGATAGGGCCAGGATAAGGCTGGGGCTGTCTGAGATCATAGCTTTTATTGAGTTTGTTCCATGATAGGGAGGGAGATGTCTGGGGATATCCATAGTAACCAAAGATAAGCCTCCATGTGGGAAACGAGCAGCCATTACACACCTTACTTACATTGAAATTTGAAATTAACAGTACAACGTGTTTCTCTCAGGAGAGTGCCACGAAGCCAGGCAAAATGGCAAGCGTGTCGCACTGACTACATCAGATTTACAGGCGTTACACTTGCTGCTCCTTCTGAAATTCATTCTCAGTGTGCTGCTTATCAGCCTGAAGCAGGAAGCTGGTGAATATAGAGGATCATTATTATTTTTTTGGCTGAAGGTTCAACTTGGGCAGCAAGAGTTGTGATGAAAAGATGCATTTTTCAGGAGCAGAGCTCTTCCTAAAGATAAAACCATGAGAGTGTCCAGCTTAGGAACAGCACTACTGTTTGTACTTGTGTAAAGGAGGATCTAAAGATGAGTCTACACTTGAGAAGAAAACTCAGAGGGCAATCTTGACCAGTTCATAACTGGACTAGCAGTCATGAGAAAATCTGTGTTAAAAATCTACAAGGCTAAAAAAAAAAAAAAAATCTACAAGGCTGAGAAGGTATGGTGATAGACGTTATTGGTGTCTGAGTAGTAACAGAGGAACAAACATTTTAAGAAAGCATTGGGGCGTCTAGGGGGCTCAGGTGGTTAAGGGTCTTGACTCTTGATTTCAGTTCAGGTCATGATCTCAGGATCATGAGATTGAGCCCTGCATCAGGCTCTGTGCTGAGAGTGGTGTCTGGGATTTTCTCTCTCCTTCTCCTCCTGCCCCTGCCCATCCCTCATCTCGTTCTCTCAAATGAATAAATAAAATCTTTAAAAAATAATAAAATAAAATAAAATAAATAAAATAAAATAAAATAAAATAAATCATATGTTGAGGTAAAAGAGGAAAAAAATACTTTTTCCTGCTGTACATGTTACTCCACCTTCCTATATTCTCAGATCTCCACTGCACACCCCCAGCAATGGTCTTGAGTGTCAGAATGAAAACAAAGCAGAAAAGGGGTAAAACATAGGAATGATGTGCCCCCTACCCCCTGAGAAGGCTGGTAATTCCATGGTGGCCACAAGATGCAGTAGGGCCAGCATTTGGAGGGTACACTGTGTAACCAGCTTTGTGTTCCCTTAAACTGTCAATAATAAGAGCTAACTGAATACTTACTATGTTTCAGACATTATAATAAGGGCATTATGAATATCATCTCATTTATTTCTTACTTCCACTGAAGTAATATGTCTGTTTAACAAATGAGTAAACTCAGTTTATGAGGCTTCATGGACAAGTCACATGAGATGGTACTCCAGGGAAAGGACTGGGAATAAGAATCTAGAATTTCCATTTTACTCCCAAGTCTCTGTTCCCGCCTGCTCAGTTACACTGCTCACTGACGTTACCATGCCTTGTCAGTCTCTTCAGACAGAATTGTAAACAAACACACCTAAGCCACTCCCTTGGACAACACTGAGTAGAAAGAAGGTAAAATTCAGAAGAGTACATTAGAGATAAGGAAAAAAAATAGCAGGAATTTTAGTAAAAGGATGTTTAGACATTCTTTGGGTCTGGAAATGCTCTCATCAAGAAACAAGAGACTTGATGCTTCAATCTATCAAATTTCCCAGGACTTCAAAAATCAAAGTTCCAATTTATGTCATTTTGCCTCTTTGATAATATTATTTTTGCAGAGAAAAAAGAAAGAAGTATATATTAGGCAACGTACTTCTTTTCTAATGAATGCTGTAGTGAGTAGAGAATGTTTTTCTCTGAAAGACAAGAGGTTTTGCTCCATATGTCTTAGGCACCTGTACTCATCCCCCTCCACATACACATTAGTGATTGAATACTACACATGGTTCCTGCCCCTTCTATATAGTTGAAGCTGTCAGAAGCTGTGACTGCTCCTTTTTATCCCACGTGGGATTATAAAGAGAATGGCCATGCCCTGGCCAAGTAACCTTCTGCCACATAACTATTGACAGAGACAGTTGGGCACACTTCTTAACATTTCCACTTTGCATCATCATTGACGTGTTCAACTGAGCAAATGGAAAAAGCTAAGTTAAGATACACTACAGTGGTGCTTTCAAGATTTCTGGAAAGTATCATGAAGGCAAAATGTTTTAGCTAGAGAGAAAAAGGTACAGGCACTGTCAATCACTTTGGAAACTAGAATATCAACTGGTAGAAATATCACCTCAAGAACCAGTCCAAGGTAATAGTCAAAAGGGCTTTTCAATTCAGGATTTCATAAAGCTAATAGAAATACCTAAATAAAAAAAAATGATTCTTTAGTATAAAATAAACTATGTGCTGATAACTGAACCACTTATTAAACTTTTGACTGTATTAACTCTGTAGATAAGGTGAATAATGTATCTTCAAGAAGAACACCTTCTTACTGTCTCCATCCTTTGCTTCAAAGTTACTTTTCAGGTACTCTATCTCTAATCTCTCCAAATAAAGTGGATGCTTATATTTATATATTTATATTTATATATTCTTTTATATATATATTCTTTAATATCACTTTGATTTTACTCCTACTTAAAGCCATAAAATAATAAAAATAGGACTTTCAGTGAGATATTCTGGAATATGCTTGCTTTAGTTTATCTGCCTTATGGTAGTATTTATGGTCTTTTATAAATTTACTTGAATTTTGTCGGGGCAAGCATCTTTTCTATGTTTGATGTTTTCCTAAAACATTTCTTTACTCCAAATCGATGCTTGGCTTAATGGTTAACTCTTGATTGATGATATCAAATATTAAACCCAGGAATCCAACTACAGGTAAGGACTTGCCTTCTTGATAAAGTTTTATGACTTTATCTGGAAAGAAGGATTTCTAAGGACTAGGAAATGTATGCTTTGAGAATCCTCACTTCAAATAATATGTTCATGAGAAACACTTAAATATATTTTTTAATTCCCCTAGGAATGGCAAGCTGTTATTGAGAGTTATTACTGAAATAATATCTTGCCTTATTCTCCTTGAAAATTATAGTCCATATTAGAAATGTAAAACTGAAAAGAATTGACCTCTCTTCAGGCAAGAAGACTCCTTTTCTTTATATATTATCTTCATTGAGAATAGTTTATGCAGACAAATAAAAAAATCCCCAATTGTCTCCTTGAAGATTATACATCTTGCTAAAAGGAGTTTCATGGGTACAGTCTTATAAGCTCTGGTTAACATCTCAGCCAGAAGTGCCTTCAGCAGTTACACGATCTTTTGTATCTGGGTCATTGCCTTCAAACAACAGGCTGAGTTTATCCTGATTTTGTCATACCAAAAACCATTTTAAAGAAAGAGAGAAATAAAAGATATATGACTCTCACCATAAAATAATTTCATTACATGAAACCAGGGTGACCGCTCTGTCTCCTGACCCACTCCATTTGGCCCTGGGTAGCCCTGGCTAATGCCCCATGTCCTGGAACAGCACCCCACTCTTATTCCCAAATACACTTTGGTGGGGAGGTATCCATTGCATAATGTATTGTAGGGTCACACCCCCAAAGGGAAACAAAAAAGGATTTAGTTAATAACAAAGAGGAACACTAGCTTTCATTAGCTGTCACTTAATACGTGGACTAGATAACCTTCTGAAAAAAAATGTTATTTCATTTCTAAGTTCATTCTAATAAAGATCCTGTGGTGAAAAGAGATGACTTTTCTGCCCATTTTGCTTTTGGACCATGTTCTAGAACCTGAAAGAACCTCACATTAAAGAAAAAAGAAAGAGAGACAGTACAAGAGAGACCATGGTTTGAGCTCTGACTCTGCTTTGTCACAATTGCTCCGGAGCACATGTTGTTTTTATTCCAGTTGCAGCTTTTCAGTTTCCATCCAAGATGAGCATTTCGGTTGTAAAGCATTTAAGAATAGAAATGGAAAATGATTCAGAGTCGAACCAGAAAAGAAGCAAAATATGACAAACCCTACCATCCCCCTGGTGATTTTATTTCTAGAGGGAAGATTCTGGAGAACTCCAGCTACTCGGAGTCTGAAACATCTTTAAGATGAAACCTCCTGGGACGTCATGGGTTTACAGCCTGCCCAATTCTATCCTTGCAACACACATCATCCTAAATCCTCACAGAAGAGCTTTGCTGTTTCATGTGACTTTAGGGGGCCAAGGGGAGAGAACTTAAATCTAGAGCCTGAGGCCAGATGGACAGGATCTGAAAGTTAGCATTTTTGTCTTCTTTGATAGTTTTTCAGTTGTTTGAAATTACAGAGAGGCCTTTTGGCAAAAGGACTGGCATAAAAGTCTTTTTAAACAATGCTAGTCATCAAGGTTTTACAAGGAAAAAAAAAAAGTTGAAAAAAATTAAAATAGCAGCCAAGCCGTATCTGATTTGCTGTGGCACAGTGTCCTTCCCCTGTCAGCTGAGCCTCGGTCACTTTAAATTAGAACTGAAGCATATTGCTACACTCAGTGTCTAGAGCTGAAATATCTCTTGGTGACACTAGACTTTATAAATTGAATTCATAATTAAGCTTAATCTTTTCATAGATGGCAAAATTCGCTCTTGCTAAATGGGTCTCATAATTCCTTTTTCTTGCCAATAGGTGATATTGGCCTGAGAGGAAATCTAAAACCTTCATCATTTCTGACAAGGGGAAGCCACAGAGTTTTTCTTTCTTTCTTTCCTTTTTTTTTTTTTTTTTTTTTTAATGTGAACTTTCTCGGTCAGCAAAAGCTGTTTCTAAGGATGTTACTGTGGCTCTGAACTAGATCATAAATGTGTTTCTGCTCTGTTCATGCCTTAGACACAAAGTAAAAATGATCAGAATTGCTTATGTTATGAAAAGAATTATAAATATAGGGCTTAAAGACATTTGTTTAAATCTCTTCATTTTTCAAATAACAATTTCAGAAATGATGATGATTGATTGTAGTGAATGGTGGTGTTGATAGAAGCTAGAACCAAATTGCCCCACTAACAAGTATCTTTTACACTTTAATACTGATTGCATTTGGATTATCTCAAAGACAAAGGGACTAAGTCTCAAAGTCTATGTAAGAGAGTATTGCAAGATGAAAAGATGGATTATCGTCTCTAGCTTTTATGTGATTAATGTATACTAGGTATAGGTGCCATGAGTGGTGGGAAAATCTGTTGTGTAACCTAGAACCCTTGCCAGGAATACTGAGCTGCCCAGGTGGCCCGAACCATCAGGCCATTTGTTTTGGCAAGAAAGGAATCCCTTGGATTCCTAGCAAGAGGTGGTAAGGTTAAAAATTTGTATGAAATAAATTCTGATTGAGAAAGGCTTTTGCATAAAGACACCCCCCCCTTTTATTCTCTATGTAAGTCAGTTCTCATCACCAGAGCTTATTCACTCCCCTTCAAAAAATATATATATATATATATTTTTTTATATATATATTTTATATATATATATATATTTTTTTTTTATGATAGTCACACAGAGAGAGAGAGAGAGAGGCAGAGACATAGGCAGAGGGAGAAGCAGGCTCCATGTACCGGGAGCCCGGGAGCACCGGGTCTCCAGGATCGCGCCCTGGGCCAAAGGCAGGCGCTAAACCGCTGCGCCACCCAGGGATCCCTGTGCTCTATATTTAAGACTTTTTTTGTTTTTCTCTTTTTCTGTTTGTTTATTTTGTCTCTTAAATTTCACATATGAGTGAAATCATATGGTATTTACGTTAACGTTAAAAACTTGTGTAAAATGAATTCTTGTCGAGAGTCTTTTCCAGCTGTTCTCACATCAAGACAGCCCCCGCCCCCCCTTTGCAATGCTGGCTTATCATCCTGGCGGGCTTCTGTGTGATTGCCTGAATGTTTGTGTGCAGTTTTTTCCTACTGAAGTCAGTGGGAAGAACATCTTGAATTGTGCTGAGTCACAACGGCCCCCCAGGACGTTCTGCTGTGTTGTGTCAGGTTGGGGGAGGAGGACTGAACACTGGTGGTGGGCCCATCTTTGGGGAGGTTGACAAGCTGGCTCTGAAACCAGCTGAGCTTTAAGTTCTGATTTAAATGAAAGGATATGAAGGAGGAGCAGAGCCAAGCCATCTCCATAGGGCTGCAAAGTTTGGACCTACTGCAGATGCCATTTACTGAAAAGTGCATTTAGTGTCCTCCTCAAGCCATACTTAACAACTAGTGACAAGACAATATGGTCCTGGCGCCTTGCCAATCCCCAGCACTAGCACAGTGTTTGTCATAACATCACTTTGGGGGCAGGAAGCGTGAGGAGAACAGCTGACGGGAAGGGATGATGCAGCTGTCACGTCTGCTCCTGAAGAGTTGAACACTACCAAGAGGGCAGAAGAGATGCCTTGGAAATAAATCGAAGCCCAACTTCAAATGCTGGAGCTGGGTCACGAGCAGCTGACCTGCAGAAGCAATATGGCAACACTGGACTGACACATGGCACTGAGGAAAAATCAAGCTTTGTGAGGAAAGCACTTAGGACATGGGAGTCTAAATTCTCTACCATCACTGACCTTCACCACTCGGGCAGGCCTACACTCTCCTTGTGACATCTCCAATGGGTGCCTCACTCCTCAGATTCTGTTCTTTGGGGCATCTGTATTCATATCTTATGGGGGTTGCTGCCTCCAGGAAACAGCAAATGTTCATTTGAGCCCCACATTCTGGAATTAATGAAAGAAAGTATGTGAAATGTATTAACCTGTCCTGAACATGTTGTGATTACAAATCAGTATGCAAATAGATGTGTTTGCAACTTTTTACTTATATATTTTTGACAAAATAAAATTCCTTGTAGATTCACATGGAGCAGGGAAATAGGAAGGAGACCTCAGGTTGGCCAGATACATTTGTCAAAATACCTTGAGCAGCAAAGAGAGTCATTTCATAGCCAGATTATTCCCAAAACCTGCAGACAGATCTAGAGGCTTTAAGATGCACTTTGAGAAAATCATGTGAACTCTTCAGTCAGTAACACCCAGGGAAATGTCTGACTGATTTGTCCCAGAAAACTGCAGTTTAACAAACAAACAATATTAAGCACATGCTAGGTCTTTAGTAGGTACTCGGGATGCTATTTAACATGAATAAAAGCAGTCAGAACCTCTATTCATGTTCTACACGTATTGGTTTAATCAATTCTCATTCATAGCAGCACTGAGGTTTTATCATTGTAAGCAATTTTATTAATTTTAAATTTTTAATTAATTTCATAATTTTTTAGTTTAAATTTGTTATTACCATAAGGAAATTGAGAGAGGGACAACACACAGATCTTCCAAAGTTGTTTTGTACATACTTTTGTTCTCTGGCTCCAGGGCTCAAGAGAGCAACTATGGCACCGCACGATGCTTTGTGTCCATTGAGCTTTACTCTGGGTCCTCTTCTTTCTGGCACAATTAACTGTTACTGATCCACTTTTGCCTTGACTATTAATTTTTAAGGTTTTGCATAGGATCAGCTACTTCTGTGTTTCAAACTGACCTTATAATACCATTTTAATCACTAAAAACTAAATATGTATAGTACTGGGGCAGTTGGGTAACTCAGTTGGTTGGGCACCTGACTCTTGATCTTGGCTCGGGTCATGATCTCAGGGTGTTGGGAACAGGATCCGTGTTTGGTCCCTCACTCAGGGCAGAGTCTGCTTCTTTTTCTCCCTCTGCTCCTCCCCCTGTTCTCTTGCTTTCTCTCTTTATCTCAAATAAATAAAAATAAAATAAAATAAAATCTTTTAATGTGTACAGTACAAAAGAGTCATTTTTCTTTATTTCCATCATCTATTATATATATATAATTTTACATATTATGTATGTATATGTATATCTGTACCATCTGTACAGATGTAGTACATGAATTGAACTTCCAAAGAAAAAGCCTATATAAAAATACCAGTGGATCAATTCTATGGTTATGGATGGAGAATTTAAAATACCTCTTCAGTTTTTGATGATTGCCTAGCTGAGTTATATCTTAAAGAAACTTCATTACCCAGAAGCTCTTATTCTAGGATACTTTTCAATGTCCAATGATAAAACCCAACCTCCTCCACTTGACCTCTGTTTTAACTGCATCATCCATGGCCAATATGTGTTTGCAACATCCCTGAAATTCAGCTGATTAACTATCTCATGCACATTTACAGATAAATCAGACTTTCCCACTGAAGAGCACCCAAAGTAACTATGGGGTAGTAGTAACTCCTACTTCTTCACAGAGGCAGCTATCTGTAAAAAGTCTCCCTCTCTTTATGGAAAGTATCTAACAGGAGTTTTTCCAAGCTCCAACTCTCAAAAAACAGTCTCAGTCTTGCAAAATTATAACTAAACACTTTTCATATGGAATTAACCTGCTACACTTTCTGTACTCCCTTAGACCTGACACTAGTACATCACAGAGAGTCGACGGCAAGATTCCATCATGAGAGCTCTGACGTCCTTCTGCAATAGTCCTGGGCAAGACCACTTTTCTCCCATTTGCTTTCCTGCCTCTAGCATTCCACCTCAGGACACCTTCTGTCTTCACTTGTCTAGGATTAATAAGCATATAGGAAGCTATTTATTATTTCTTTGCTTTTATCTACCCACTTTCTTTAAGCTCTGCGAGGGCTGGTTTGCATATGTCTTCATTTTTTATCTCATTCAACATTTACCGCTGTATCTGATGCATATGAAGCTCAACAGAGATTTAATATGTAGATTAATGAATTACCAGTTGGAATATTTGTAAATATTAATGATCTTGACAAGCCAGAGGGTACTTAAACCTCTCTTTTTCTGTGTTAGGTACATTCTTTCTTAGATTGTTTTCAAAGCACTTCCTTTAACACTTGCTTTTTCGAGTGTACTGAGCAGTCTCAGAATTTACAAAGCATGTTTCCAAGAAGCATGGTCTTCATTGGCTAATCTTTATCCATGACCTATAGAGGATTTTGCACCCAGACTGTTCCTCCTGACTACCAATCTTGGTAGCTCCTGCTTTCTCGGTCTGCTGGCTTTGGCATCTCTGACTCTAGTATATCTGAAACCCAATTTCCCTCATGATCCCTACATTTTGGACCTTATATATCTTGGAGCCTTATCCAAGACAATATTTTCTAGTAAAATTTTCTTCAGTTTTTCCTTCTTTGATCTCTAAACTACGAGCATGGGAGTCAGCTCTTCTGAAAAGAGATCGGCAGATATGTAGGTAAATAGTATGCAGTAGGAATTTGCATAAAGCTACTATCTAGGGATGTTAATATGACATATTGCTTAATTAGGATAGTAAGCCTTTAGCAGTAAAAGCTCATCTCTACAATTACTTCTTTGAATCAAATATGCTCACATACAGTTCAAGGATTTTTATATAGCATGCCATTCCTGAAACATTAAAATGTGTTCATTTCATCTTTTATTATTAGTGTTTTATATTAGTGTCCCAATGTACATATGCTATGCTTGCCTCCTAAGGAGAGGAATTTTTAATATAACATAACTTAAATATAAACCACACACATGTGGCCCTTGTATTATTGCTCCCCTATATTTTGAGAAAGAAATAAACGATGTTTTCTCTATATCATTTCCTATTTCCCATACTTGCTTTTCTATATTCCTCTCTCTTCCTCCTATTTTTTCCCTACTTTGAGGCAGCAATTTCTGTTGATAAAATGGATTTTTCTAAGGAAAATGTGTTTAGTAGTTAGGACTATGTTTTGTGTTTAGTGTTGCCAGAACTGATAAAAGGTTAAATTAAATTAGGTTCTAGAGTATGAAATGGGTCAGGGTAGCAGGAAGTTTTCTACCCATTCTAAAAGCTTAATTTCCTTCTCTTTTCTCCTTCTTCTTCTTCTTCCCAAAATTATAGGGGCTTGGGAATTGCTAGGCTGTTTTTCTCTAATAATCCATGATTCCCAGTGAAATCACTGAGGTAAAGCTACATAATCTGGCTTCAGCTACTTGCCAAAAATCAGGATAAATCATTCTCAGAACTCAAAGAGAATTACAAACATGCATATAACACGTGTTTTTTCAAACAAAGTATGATATTTAACATCAAAGTTGTAAGTACCGTGTATGACCAAGGACATTGAACAATGTAGTCATTCAACATGGTGGCTGTGTGCAATACTTTTCTTCTTGAGGAAGGACATGGGAGAAGAGTAGTTTTTTTAAGTGTTTCAGAAAACAGGAAAGAAAGTTTAAAAAGTTAATGAGACAGCTTCCATTTCTGGAAATATGACTAACTGAATAGCCTGAAAAAGCTATCTTAGCAATATATATATCTTAGCAATGTATACGTATATACATATATATATATATATATATATCCAGCTGAATAAGCAACAAATAGGAGAAATATCAAAGGACAAAAATCCATCAGGTTATCCCAGAGAAATAAACAAGTACTAAAGTTGATGGCTATCTGAGGTCATCGACAGACTTCCAATGTGCTAGAAATTTCATTTTAATAGACTGAAGGATGGGACAGTTGACCAGGCCTATGACCCATTTAATGTGATGAGCTGTATCAAAGGCACCGTATAAAGTGGCATCCTGCAAGAAAGCCAAACCTACTGTGTGTGCATTGGAAAAAATCCACGTACCCAAGGAAGATTGTATGAGAACTTGCTTGTTTCAATCTGTATTCTAGGTCGAGGGGAAAATACCTGCCATGTGATATTTTTTTAAAGATTTTATTTATTTATTTATTTATTCATGAGAGACACACACACACAGAGAGGCAGAGACATAAGTAAAAGGAGAAGCAGACTGCCTGCGGGGAGCCTGCTGTGGGACTTGATGCCAGGACCCCAGGATCACGACCTGAACCGAAGGCAGACGCCCCTGCCATGTGATATTTTCATCACAAGCAGCCAACCTCATGCATGTATGCCACCCATAATCACCATATCTGTGAAACTCAACAAATGCCAGAGCTCAGCTAAATGGGAAGCAGTCATTGCATGGTGGCGATGCCAGCATTTGGGTGAAACAAATACATATATTCTCTGGGAGATTATTCATAGATATTCTTAAAGCAAAGACATGAAGAATTCCCTCAAATGAAATGTCAAGAGATATGAGCTCAGAACAATAGTAAATCACAAAACACATGACCAAAGAAACTACTGACTGTTTGAGAGCAACTAATAAAAAGCAGAATGAAACATGCAAGTAATACACTTTATAATTAATAGGTAAATAAAAAAAGAATGTGCTTAAATATATATTAAATATTTACTTATTTATTTTTACAAAATTTCTTTTTGGATGTAACATGAGAATAGAAAGTTTGGGGATACTGCTGCTGTGAACTAAATATTTGTCTCCTCAAAGTTTAAGTGTTGAAGCCCTAAACTCCGATGTGGTGGTGTTTGGAGATATGGCTCCTAGGAGATAATGAAACTTAGATCAGGTAATGGGGACAAGGCCTTAGTGGATGGGAATAGTACTCTTATAAGAAAAGATAGCAGAGAGCTTGTTCTCTGTTTCTCCACCATGTGAGGACTTAGCAAGAAGGCAACTGTCAGCCAGCTAGGAAGAGGGCTGTCACTAGACTGACCTTGGACTTCCAGCCAACTGTCTGTTGGTTAAGCCACACAGCCTTTTGCATTTTGTTATAGCAACTCATGATGACTAATACAATTGAAAAGACTGTTTCTTTCCAAAGAGGATTTATGTTTACTTTTACCAGATGCCTCAACAATTTTTACTTTCTTATTTTCTGGTCCGTATTTGCTTTATATAAACATCTTAGGCCTAATTCCCCATATGATGACAATCACAGGCTTTATCTTCTGACCTCTGTGCAGTTCTTGAGGTAATAAACCTTTAATGAGATCACAACTTCTCATTGCCCTATGCAGCCCAATCCCCAGAAGAAGGCCTTCACCTCTGGTTTCTAACAAATTCTGTATTTTAGTACCTAAAGGCTGCCTTTGCTTTCTTAAGAGCTCGGTAACATAGCTTAAATAATTATTCATTCATTCATTCATTCATTCATTCACTTATCACATAATCACATATTTCATGAATACTTAAATATTTAAAGTCCAAACTATAAAGCAGACACTTAGGGAGTATCAGATGACTACCCACTACCACAAAGCTGCCTGCCACTCTGTCTTGTGGTTATACCATAATTTTACATTATAGTTCAGGGAGACGTGCAATATAGAATAACTTTAGCAATTAGTAAATGAATTTTCATACATGCAGGAAGGTGAAATGCAACATAAGAAAATGATACTGGGCATGTTGTAAATTTAGTAATTTGAGCAGATCATAATAGATCTCATTAGGAAGATGACATTTGAACAGAGACCAAAGAGATGCAAGGGAGTTGCCATGCCCATATCTGGGAGAAGAGTGCAGTCAGCAAAGCAAATAGTCCTTGCAAGGGCCCTTAGGCAGAAGCGTGCCTAGAATGTTCAAAAAAACACTATCAAGGCCAATGTATCTGGAGGCTGAGCAGAATGAACAAAAAGGACAGCCATGAGGAATAAAATCAGAGAAAAGTAGCAGGGAGAGGAGAGAGAGCTATCATGGCTGGGTAGAAGAGTCAAGTAGGTGTTTTGTTTGTTTGTTTGTTGTTGTTGTTTTGTCCATTGCTAGGGTTTTTGTTGTATTTCACCTACCTTTCTAGTTGTTTCTAGGTAGAAGTCTCACTGGTTCTGTGATCGCTATAGTTGCCCTAAAACATCTCTCCTGTGTTTCAATAAAGCATCTAGCTTACGATCCATAGTCTGGTTAGTATTAATTCATGACAATACTGTTCTGTTACATTTAAGAGGGTGATATCAGGATAGGTTAAGTAACTTGGCTACCACATCTTGTTAGGACTGGAGTGAGTGCAGTGATCTTTCCATGCTAACATAATACATCTTTACAATTACATTTCAGTCTTCTGTGGGAAAGGATAGGATGTAGTGTCAACAGAGATAAGTAACTGACATAGAGAAAATGAATACATTGGGAGACTTTCTGGCATTTCTATTTTTCTGGAGCCATAGAGAGTAAATCTTATCTCTGAAAGATATAACAAATTTTTCATTATATACTCTCATCATTTTCTATGTTCCTAAAGGTTGCATGATTTAAATAATATTCTCATTCTCCTCTGTGCTCTGTTAATGGATCTTTTCTGTGATCTAATGCTAACTGCTTTGTGCAACAGTTATGCGATTTCCTCATTTAACCATTAGCACCTTGAAAGCATTAATAGTATGTTGTTGCTATGGACTGAGTATCTGTACTCCCCCAACATTCTTATGCTGAAACCCTAATTCCCGTATGGTTGTACTTAGAGGTGAAGCCTTGTAAGGCAATTCTGTTTAGATATGATCTCAAGGGTGGAGTCCTCATGATGAGATTAATGCCCTTAGAAGAAGAGGAAAGACCTGAGCCCCCTCTCCCCAGTCATGAGGATGCAACAAGATGCTACCCATTTTCAAGCCAAAAAGAGAGTTTTCACCAAAATCCCACCATGCTGGCACTCTGATCTTGAACTTGACAGCCTCCATAACTGTAAGTAATAAATGTCTGTCTTTGAAACCACTCATCCTGTGCAATTTTGCTATAGCAACAGATATTAATTATTGTTTTACTGTACTTCATGCAGTGTCTGGCTCAAAGTATCTACTCAATACTATATGTTTAATGAATGATGCTGTATTGAAACCATATCATAATTATCATACTTGATGGATCTGAGGAGGGAGTTCAATGAAATGAAAGGAGGCAGTTGCATTAAGGATACGTTTCCTTTTTTATTTTTTTATTTTTAATTTATTTTTAATTTTTTTATTTATTTATGATAGTCACACAGAGAGAGAGAGAGAGGCAGAGACACAGGCAGAGGGAGAAGCAGGCTCCATGCACCGGGAGCCCAACATGGGATTCGATCCCAGGTCTCCAGGATCGCTCCCTGGGCCAAAGGCAGGCACTAAACCTCTGCGCCACCCAGGGATCCCCGTTTCCTTTTTTAATTTGTCTTAATATCATTCTGAATATCAAAATTTAAACATCATTGAATGAAAACTACTAAAGATGGAAAATCTTCAAAACATATATATTTTGGGTGATTACTTTTCTAAGATAGAATTTGCATTTAATTTGTCAATATTTTAAGTGATATAATTGTTTTACAAAAAAGATTAACAGAATTTGTGTCAAGGATACTGAATTATACGTATATTTTAAAAACAATCTAACAAATGATAATCTTTAAATGAAAAGGTTAGGACAAAGTAACATTCATTCATATATTCAAATAGCAAAAATACCTGTAAAATGGAATTTTCTCAAAGGAAAAATTTTACTAGAAATATTATAATGGACACTTAAGTACTCATTACTTTCTCCTATATGTTTTATTAATTATTTTGAAAAAGATAGATACCTTTTATTCCTCCCCTCCCTGCCCCACAGCTTTAGATAGTGTATTGGAATTTTGTCATAAGAAAATGACATCCTTACTTATTTTAATCACCACACTCATATCAGGTTATTTCTAGGTCTCCTGTAGTATTATATGGCTGGAGAGAGGGAGACATTCTTTTTTTAATGACATAGGATTATGGCTATCACATCACCACTGTTTTGGGGGCAATTATAATTTTTAAGTATTTTGTCCTATCATCAATATAAATAAGTGTCCTCTCATTAGACTGATAGTTCAACATAAGGTCTTTTGATATAAAGAAGCCAAATAATCCTAAGTCAGGTGGTATCCATTTTGGAATATTACCAGAGAACTAAAACGTAGCTCCTCTCTTCTCTCTGGCCACCACCCGCACATCACCACCTGCCCCCGACCCCATAGTAATTTTCAAAGTCGACAATTTCCCTGAGAAGTTGGAGTGTTGAGTTAAAATGAGTCCTCTGAACATGTTTTGCAGAACTTCGCCAGTAGATAGTATTTATTTATTTTTCAGATGTCAGCATAAGGTTCTCCTTTTCTATCATTGAGCACAATACAAATAGGCTTCTTTTAAACGCTTTGCTAATTATGAAAATTTTAGCATTGCACTAGCATAGTTTTCCTTTCTTTTGTTCTGTTTTTTGTCTGACCTGATATGTGATACCATGTTTTTTAGCACAAATTCTGAATCATGATTTTTTTCACTGATGTGTAGCTATGATCCAGTTTTCCAAATTTCATATTGTTGTATGTGTGGAAAGTTTAGCTAAGCAACTCCATGGTATTTCTGCCTCAATGTCCATTTTGTCTGGCCAAGTAGCCTGCAGGGGCCTTAAATTTATACAGGTTTCCTTGTGCAGGAGCATGCCCTAGACAGAAACTATAGTTTTATGCAAATATAAGCTCCTGCTATACTTCCCCCATAGCCCGTGAGATCAGTAGTAGTCTTTCCATTCCTAGCACCTGTATGCCTTAGGTGCCCCTTAGCTAGGAACCCTTGGGCCTTGTAAAACCCTACTCTTTTGGTTTAAATTTACCAATCTGGCCAGCACTCCACCCACAAACCCTAATAAAAGCATGTATGCAGGTCCCGCACTCTCTCTGTACTCTGCTTTGACAACCCTGTGTGTCCCATCGAGGCCTGCCGGGTTATTTTCTACAGGACCTGTGAGTAATAAACTACTCCATTTCAATTTCTCTTGTGGTCTTTTGTTGAACTGAGACTTACCATCCAGAGCCCATCAGGCCTCACCTAACAAATGTCAATGTGACAAAATCATGATACCATCAAAACAATTTCAGTATATTCACTGATTAACATTACAATGAATAGATGTTAAAACTGAGGTTATTAATACATAACAGTAAGTATATTTACAATGCAGTTATTATGTTGAGAAGACTTTATGTGGGAATTAAGTACGTATTCACCCCTTCCCTCTCCCACTGCAGGCAGAGTGCAGTTCCCCATCCTTTGATGTTGACTGGATCATATAAACTGGCTTTGGCCAACAGAATTTGAATAGACATTGTATAGACAGAGGCTGAAATGCACCATGTTCACTCAACTGTGAAGCTCTGGCAAGTGATCGAGAGAACTTCCCGGGGTAGCGGCTAACTTTCCAACCTGAGTTTCAGCATAAAAATAGGTGAAGCAAATCAGCACCAAACCATAGTCTAGAGCCATCTCTGAGGAACTGCTGACTCCCTACCTGGAATAGGTCTGCTCCAGGTGATGCCACTCTTAGGCAAAGGAGACAAGGAATTTATTATCATATGCTACTGAGCTTTGGTTTATTACTCAGGAAGTTTGGGTCAATAGCTGAGTGAAAACACTTGTGAGTAAAGTTTTGAAAACTACTGTAATAGAACAAATAACTTTAAAATATTTTTTCCAAAGACACAGAAAGGTAGGAAGGAAGGAAAAAAGGAAGGAAGAAAGGGAAGACAGAGGGGCAGTAGAATAAGAAAATAAGAAGAGACCATATTTTTATACTTATATTGAATACGAAAAATAACAATATCTGATTGAACCTTTCAAATACAATCATAGAGGTCAGCAAGGATGGCTCAGCGGCTTAGCGCCGCCTTCAGCCCAGGACGTGATCCTGGAGACCCGGGATTGAGTCCCACGTTGGGCTCCCTTCATGGAGACTGCTTCTCTCTCAGCCTGTGTCTGCCTCTGTGTGTGTGTGTGTGTGTGTGTGTGTGTGTGTGTGTGTGTGATGAATAAATAAATAAAATCTTAACAAAAAAAGACAAATGCGAGCATAGAGGAAATGCTAGAATCAGGCTGGCTTCAAGAATTATACTTTAAAAAAACTTTGGAAATTTAACAAAAAATTCAATATTTCAGTTGTAAATTTAGGGAAAAAAACTGAAGTGGTCTTTTGTCATTTTTCAGGTCTTTGTTATCTTAACCACCCAAATGTGCTGATAGAATAGAAAAATCCGATGTCTCAGAAAAGATTTTCTTTTAGTGCTTATAAAATTAACCTAAGGCATCTCTTTCTATATTTATGCTGTTATGTTATTACCTTGTTATGTGTATAGGCCCTGACTTTTATAACCTTAGTATGCTAATGATTCCTTCACTTGGGATCCATAAAAAAATATAAATTTCTTTCCCATTAACTACTAGGCTTCCCAGATTTTTCTGCTTTTCTGAATTATTAATAGCACCCGCTTCTGCTAACAGTCTTGCCTTCTCCAGCACACATTCATGAAGCACATGCCTGCTTATATCACTGTTAGGTGCTGTACAGAATGAGGTAAAGACACCTGACCCCTGCAGTCCACAAAAAGTCAACCTTGTAAAGAGAACCGTGAGTGACATGATTAAAATGAAAAGCCATTTTTTTTTAATTTGTGAAAAATAAAATAATCATCTTTTGTGAAGGGAAGAAAATCTATTTTTACGTGACAGTGGAAGGTGGGCCCTTGAAAGAAACTTCATTAACTTATGGAATATGTTCAAAGAGGTTTGGGAGAAAATATTTTGGAACTAGAAGACACTGAGTCCCTCGACAAAAATAACTAAAGTTATGCTTGGAGACGCTGGCAGTAGGAGGAAAATATGAGTTAATATCAATGAATCATTATTTATTTAGTTCTTAATAGAATGACAGGCTTTGGATATTTGACTCTCAAATTATTTCCTTGGAAGATAAAGTAGAAGTTTTCACTTTTTATGGCTCTATGTGCACGTAGTCAAGCAAAACAAGCATTCTTCTTTTGCCTCAAAATATGCTGTAGCTACTATAATGGAAAAAAAAAAAAAAACAAGAAAAAACCTTGATCTCATTTGATATTCTCTCTGGTACCATCAAAAGAGAACAGTTACAGTAGTTTTGACAGATAATGAAAGTGTTGATGAAACTTAACAGTTTATTGAAAGATTTAAGATGACATCAGAGAAAATTTACAGAATGTCTTCCCATGAAAACTGGGAAGTAGAAGGTCCTGAAGTAAGTCTGTCTGTGTTGACTTGCTTCCACCATATTTCATCTTTGGAGAACTTCTCACAGATCAAAGATCTGTGGTTCCTGGCATTTGTGTGTTAAATGCTCTTCTCTTTGCTTTGGGAACAAGCGCTGGGCCACAAGATCCTGTTTAATTTGAGGTTAATTTCATCCTTGATATTTCTAACCTTTTGAAATTTGACGTAAAGTCTTAGCTTTCCAGAGAGGAATAAAACAGAATATTTCATGCACTTACTTGAGACAGCATTAAAGGAAGCTGAAGCCATGAATGTGTCATGATGCAATTTAGTGAAAATTTATCTTCATGGGGAATTGTTCAATTACAAGCGAAATGAGATTGGAAATAATCTTTTCTTCTATAAACCTTGCACCTCAAAGACAATACATCTGTTTAATATGTTCTATTTATAAAATTCTGATCTGTACCTACCAGATTAAATTCAACAGCCATCCTATGTGGTATTATTGACACCTTCTCCAAAAGCTGGAAAATTGCAGTGCATGAAACTCACTCATTTGTTGTGAGTTGTACTAAAAAATACACTGATTGCTGTTAGGATACTTCATGGCTGCAAACATTTAAACATTTGAGATTTAGATATTTTACATTTCAGTTTGACCCACAAAACCTTTTGTTTTCTCCTATAATCCCCAAATGCAGGCAAACATATAGACACATATAAATACAAAGATCCTTAGTTTTGGGAATGTCAGTATTATGAGTGTTTTTATAAATTATTCTATCATCTCAGACATTGCCACTCTAAGGCTGCCACTGTATTTGAAAAACAAAACAAAACAAAACAAACAAACAAAAAAACCCCAAAAATGTAGAAGTCGTGTGAAAAATCTTAGTAATGAAAACTAGGCAATGTCAATAGTACCGTCTCTGTGCTGAAAACCTCCTGTAAGACCCGTGAATGGAACCAGGAAAATTCTACTCTACTTCACTACCTTTTCTTCTATTATTTCCCAGTATCTTTGTATCAGTAAATCAGGTCCCATGGCCTGTCCTGTATCCTGCGGATGCCCATCCTCTGGCATCCTCTGGTCTCAAGCTGTTTCCTTTGTTGAGTTGGCATTTATCTCATTTTTTTTTAGATTTGCACTTCTTAAAGGCCTGTGGATTGCTTTATGCTATCACCAACCAGTCCAGGAAGGAATGTTCTGTAAACACTTTGCTCTCCAGTTGAATGTAATTTTGCCTTTATTGAAAGTCCCAAGCTTTCTGTGTATCTCTTTATATTTATCTATGTATTCCTTTGGTTAACTGTTTGTACATACTAATCTTTACGTAATGCTTGCATGTGTACTAGTACAATAGTTTAGGTTATAAATTTTTAAATTTGGAACTGTGATTTGTTATCCCTTACAAACCCTTTTCTGAACTAAGCACAAAGAAATTGTAATTTATGTTAGTTATTACTTAAGTAGGAATAACTGTTACAGATATTGGTATTGTTGATAAGGATATTGCTTAGCTCTGTGGAATTATTATATTACATCATTTCTAGTGAAATACTAAATGTTAGCTACTTCTTTACTTCAACCCCTTAGCAATATCACATAATCATTTTATTATCCTAGGTGTCCTATATTTTATTAATTTGGGAGAACACATTTTTCCTAGGAGGGAATATGTTAATTACTGAGCACATACCAATAGACAAATTACTGGGATTACTAAGCACTTTTAATGAGGCAATTTGCTTGCCTGTGCCTGATTCTGGAAGCCTAAATGTTCTTAGATTGTTCAGTTTCACTTCGATACCATTTTAAACCCTAGAAGCTCTTGTACAATGGAAAGTTCTCTTTGGGAGGACTCCAGGTTTTGCAATTTTCTTCCCTTCACTACAGAAGCACAGATATTTTGGAAGGTAGACAGTCAGCTTTGTGTGAGACAGAGAATTAATGACAGCACCTGAACGTTCCTTTCATTTACTATTATAATTTCAGTCAAGCTGGAGAATAGTTAGGAGTGTATTAATGGGAACAGAGGTAAAAAAAATGCTTTTACAGTTGTTCCCTTTCACAGCAATAAAAAGGAATTACCTGACAATACATTCTTCTGGTCATGGCAGGTTGACAAAGGAATTATTTATAAAATGTACAATTTACACTTAAACATGAATGTATGTTTTTGTTGATTTGCCAGGGTAATGAGTTTTATTTATGTTGTGCCTCTATAGTTAAAAATAATTTTGTCATTAATATTTTCAGAGCCAATATCAAGCCTATAAAATTCCCAAGAAGGGATTTGCACTTTGCTTATTCGTAAACTCTATCATCTTCAGCTTCGGTGGCAGCCACAGGTGTTGTAAACATCAGGTGCTTCTCAGTATTTTAGACTGAAGTAGACAACAGTTTTGTCCTCTGGGAGCTCAAGAACCCACTGTTGGCACCCCGTGTTCCATGGTAAATTGTGAATAATTGAACTGAAAAGGCTGGGAAAGTCATGAGTTTTGTGGATCTCACAGATTGGTGTAGGGAATATATATATATATATATATATATCTCAGAGAGTCATTCTGAACAAAGGACAACTGGGAATTCCAGAAAAAAGCTAGGCAACCATGTACATATATTCTGATCAGATATTTTAGGTGCAAGTATCAGGCACCAAGTGGACAATTACTGAATGGGAAAACCAACTTTGCCTTATTTTGGTCTTGGGCTTACTTGTTTGGAGGCTTCCTTGAGGGAGGAGGTTGCAGAATAGCTATTGATGGCCAGGTTAAATGTTAACATACTTCATGAATATTCATGACTTGTCTTTGTATTCTTATCTCTACAAATCACAGGTAAAGCCATCTATAACAAATACACTTGTTCCCAGATTATCAGGAAGGAGGGGAAGATGGAAGTCTAGATGAAGCCTTCATCCTTGCAGGCACAAGAAGCCTCAGTGCCTGTTTCCTTTCAGCTGCTTCCATCCCTGGTTTTGTACATTATCTAATAACTACTCTATTTGTCACCTGAGATTATTGGTTTTGTTTTACCCATGTAATCAAAGTTGTCCTTCCTTGTGAATGTAGAGATCTGAGCAGTCCGAAACCCAATCAGTCAAAGTGCAAATGCTCAACAATTTCTATGAATGAGAAATCCCTTCACCGCGTACATTTCAAGGTAATTCTGAGACTAAAATGAACTTCTTTGATAAATGCAAAGTATGCAAGCTTCACGTATTTTCATTCTCTGCATGTTCAAATAAGTACTCTGAAAAAAAAAGTGGAAATAAGAATTAATATTTCCAAAGGCTGTTGCAAAAGAAACAAGCTTGTAAATTTAATGAAGATCAATTATAATTCATATGAGCCTTAGAAAAATAAAATTTGTGCAAAATTGAGCACATGTTTACTTAATACCTCTTTGCCCATGACTCTGAGGATACCAAAACCCTTTTAAAGATCTTTTGAGGGGTGCGTGGATGGTCAGTGGCTCAAGCATCTGCCTTTGGCTCAGGTCATGATCTCTGAGTCCTGGGATCAAGGCCTGGAGATCATGACCCATGTTGGGTTTTCTGCTTAGTGGAGAGTCTGCTTCTCTCTTTTCCTCTTCCCCTCCCCACAGCTCATTCTTTCTCTCTCTCAGATAAATACATTTTTAAAAGATCTTTCGGTTTTTAATCTTCTATTAAAAGTCTTCACTAATTCACCATATAGTTCTATTTCCATTCTCTTTATAGGATTAACTGTTTCTAGATGAATTATTAACCCAGTGATCTCATTCCTTCCACATTCCTTCTTGCTCCCAAATGTGAAGTCACATTTCCCCTCACTCTAGTCACTTACTGCTCCTTAGAGATCTTTTGTTGGCTAATCAAAGAGCAATGGCTGACTTCATTCAATACAAGTTCTTTCAATTGGAAAGGTCAACATTTTCTTCATTCACCTCACAGATCTATTCTTTGACACTGCTAAGCATGGATTGCTTTCTATTTTTCAATTTTTTTTTTATACTGGAAAACTGAAAGTGAAATAAAACAAAAGTGTAGATTATATAATATGACAAATAATTTCCTCAAAGATGTCTCCAGAGATGATGGAAGGGGGACTTTCATTCATTTTTTTGGCAACTGTGTTTTGTTTTGTTTGTCTGTTTTAATTTGTAGAGTGAAAAATAGTTTCCAAGAAAAGGGAAGCTAATTCTCAATATTCAAAGGAATTTTCTTCCACGTTAAAGCAAGATGGATAATTATCTAAGCATTCCATCTCAATACAACAACAATTACATATGGATTTCAAAGCAGCAGTAATTAGATATGTTAAATTCTCCAGCTCTGAGTCTTTAGATACAGTTTTAATCCTTTAGTGTTTTGGTTTCCTCTTTAATAGAGACTATTGAAGAGGCCATTGAGTGACAATATACCTCTTTATTTTCATTTCCAAGGACTGGAAAATCACACATTGCACATGAGGGTTCTCTTGCAGCTATGACAGAAGTCAAAGATTAACACTGGTTTGCCACAGAAATAAGGGACAAACATCAAAATTAAGCTGGGATTTGGAAACTATAAACTTGGACTTCATGACACTATGGTGCCAAAATAGAAATGTGTAAAATTTACCTTTTTTTGACTAATTCGTGTAAATAACAAGTTGATCATGTACCCTAATTTCCTCCTAATTCAATATTGGTAGTCAGAATACAATTTTGAGATTTAAAAAATTGTTTCTCAGTTAAATATAACTATGTGCCTACTAGATAAGAGGAATTACCTACATTTATATTCTTCTCTAAATGTAATATTAATTTTAACCTTCAAAATGTTGTTGATCCTTCTTTTGTCGATAATACCTAAGTCAGCACAGATGACAGCATAGTTTACAAATTGGGAGATTTAATCACATTGTTTAGCCAAAATTATTTCTTTAAAATATTATCATTGGTTTTGCCAATGTTCCTACTATTGGTTCCTTAATCCTGTCTTAAGATTCTATTTTTATAAATTCACTTTTTTTTTTATAGTACAGGATGTTTTGTAACTGGAAAACACAAAAGCGTATGGACTGGAAAGAATAATCTACCATTCTCGGATTTAAAATTTTTTCACGAACTCAATGAAGATGAATAAAAGAAATGCATATTTGACATTTTTTTTTTAAATCAAGTACTTATAATTATTTTTGAACTTTCTGTTAAGTACTGTTATTAAATTTCCTTTAAATAAAGGTATTTTCAAAGGCTCTGCTTGTGTAGCAAGCACATGTAAACAGCACAGTACAGTATCACTGCTACGGCAACTGGAATGAAAACTTATTATGGTTCTGAAGTGGAAATTGATCTAGAAGAGAAAGAACAGTGCAAGAAAAAAAAGTCAGCTATGTTACTCCAGAGAGGTTAAGAAATTATTAGAAAAAGATATAAAGAACAGGATTTGATGAACGGGGGAAAGAGGATTTGGCAATCACACCATAGAGACCTAAGTTCTAAGCCAAAATATATTTGATGACATTCAGTTCCAATATGAACCTTAAGGGCAACTTGTATAAATGTATATTGGAAATCAGATGGGAAGAGATATGATTTTTAATATAATACCACATGGAATTTTAATCCTGTAGGAGATAAGTCTTTTTTGTCAATATAACAGTAGTATGGATTTTTCAGATGCACATAAAATTAAAATGTATATACATTTTAATATTTTAAAATTATTTATTATCTTCACTATTTCCAAAACACTTAAGTGCTCATAGAGTACAAAGCATCAGATAAAAATAAAAAGAGTGGGGCACCTGGGTGGGTCAGTGGTTAGCATCTGCCTTTGGCTCAAGGTGTGATCTGGGGATCTCGGGATCGAATTCTGCATCAGGCTTCCTGCAAGGAGCCTGTGTCTCCCTCTGCCTATGTCCCTGCCTCTTTCTCTGTGTCTCTCATGAATAAATAAAATTTTAAAAAAGAAAGGAGCAAAAATGGAAAAAGTGAGGATGGTAAGTACAAGAGAAGAAAGAAAATAATTATATGAGAAAATTCAGAGCAAGAAAAACTAGTGATATTTTGTATAAAACTAAGCTCTGCTCTTCTAGACAATGAAACAAGGAAGATGCATTTAAGTATATCATGTGTTTCCATCAATTTCACAAATGTTTATTAGGTTCATATTGTGAGCTTAAAACTATCTCATGAGTACACAAAGATTATACAAATATCTACTTGTGCCTTGACTTTAAGGGATACACAATCTGTATTAGGTTATAGAGCTTCATTATTTTATTTCCAAAATTTCAATATAACCCTTACTCACCATTTTCCAGTGTAACCAGTTGTTAAGGCTTTCCCTCTATTAATTATGGATTCCTTTCTGATGACACTGTTCAAAGCTTCGGTTTCATAAATTTAATTTTCTCTAAGTTAAAGTCTTCCGAATAAACATGCTTAATTTGTATGACAGATGGATGTGTCCATGGTAGTGGAAAAAAATCAATTTGCCAATGTAGCTTGAATCTTTAACAGTGATATTGGGTGATTATATGTGTTTGGAAAGGGGACTATCCTATATGGATATTTTGTTCCACTTCTAAAATATAACTGTGTGACATACCCTGGGGATATAATTAAAATAAAGGAATGGCCAGAATTCATGGTATATGAGCAACATGCCTCCACTCTAAGTTAATGCTAAAACCTGCCACAAGGTTAAAACAAACTAAGAGTGAAAAAAGCCAAGAGCATTACCATGACCAACCTGCTTTTTCTAGTCTTCCCATAGTCAGTGCATATTCCTTTGAACTTCATTGTAGGAGAAAAGAAAGGAAGATGGGGTGTAGTTTCTAAGATTAATGCAATTACAATTTGAGAAAGTGTGTGCTTTTAATTATATATATTCTTTCTTTGAGGTCAGACCATAGCTCTTTGAGAGTAGAACCACTTTTATGACTTTGTAATTCTCCATCCAACTTAGAACCCCTGAGAATCCTGGTGCTAATTTATGGTGATATGAGCACACATGGAGTAGAGGGAAATGTAGTAAGATATTAGAGAAAGCAGAATGCCTTTGCTACACAGAGTTTTCAGTGTTGAAAGGCTAAAATGAAATATAAGACAGGTAAACTCTGCGTTTGTAAGATAAGGCAACTCACCCTGAAAGAAAAGTTTCTTTTTTGCCACAGATCCAGGGTTGCATTCAGAACTTTTAAACTTTTTAAAATGTATTTGGCTAAAAACTATTATAAGCAGAATGTTAGATATATTTGCTCAAGTCTGTGTGAATAAGGAAGTGTTCATAAACATATCTTTTCCAAACACACAAAAGATAAAATTCTAATTTTTAGTACTACTTAAGAAAACTTTTCAAAGAATACAAATGACTAGATTCTTAAAGGTCATTGTATTAACTAATAACGATTTTTTTTTAGATCTTCATTTTGCATGTTTCTCTGAAGCATAAATGTCATTGACCACCTCTGTCTTAAAGCATGTCTTCCTTGGTCTTCACAGCATTACATTTTTGTTGTATACATGTGCCTTCCTTGTCTCTTTCTCTTATGCTGGCTGATATTTCTTCTTCAGGTCTTGGCAGGGCTATTCTATGTTTATTCAATGTGGTGTTCGTGTATTTAATGCCTTCCTCTTTTCTTTCCCTGTCCCCTCCTCCCCTTCCTCCTTTCTCTCCTCCCTCTCCTTCTCCTTCTCCTCCTCATCCTCTCCCTTCTCCCCCTCTTCCCCTTCCTCATCCCTTGCTCCTCCCCCTCCTTCCCATCTTCTCCCTCCTCCCCCTCCTCCTCTGGCATACTTTTAGTCCAAAGTGCTCTACAGATCAGCACTCATGTATATAGTTTATGCCATAAAACTAAGACAAAAAACCATTAACGTTTCTCCTTTGGCCTTGCCCTTACAACTATCTAGGTTCAGCAGCTGTGATCCTACCTAAATCCAACATCCTTTCCAAATTCTTCTTTGTAGAAAATATTTCTACATTTTTCTTCCCTAGCCTACTTTTTTGCTTCCACATCCTGGTAGAGCCTATTACCTCTTCATGTTAACACGATGATTTTGTTAAAATCATCTCTCCCTTTCACAGATTTTTACTCAGTGTTCCTTTTGCATCATATTACAAGAACAATTTTAATCTTATTACACATGAAAGTAATTTAAAACAAATCTGCTGTTACATTCCTTTACTGTGGCAACAGCTATCATTCTTGAGAAAGTGATTATCAATCCTGTGGCATAGCTATTGAAGCATAATATAGGGATCAAATAAATAACAGATAATTTCTGAGTGTATTTTTGCCAATTTTGAGGGCAATAATGTAATTCTATGATTTAATATAGGACAGTAATTAAGAAGGAGTCTTTAGAGTCCTCCCAGGGTTTGTATCATGGCTCTGCCATTACTAACTTCCAAAAGTAGATAAAATGTTTGGTTGAGAACCTAGCACAAAGTAAACATTCAGTAAATGATAGGTGTTATTATTATTTTTGTATTCTCTCTCTATATATATATTATTAGTATATTATATTATATATAATATATATTAGTATAATATATAATTAGTATTATATATATATATATATAGAGAGAGAGAGAGAGAGAGAGAGAGAGAGAGAATATACAACTTCGTCTTCCTGAGCCTCTGTTCTGTCGCCTCTTGGAGCAGTATCTAGCTGACCATCTCATTAAAAATCACAGAACATTGACCGTTCTGAGTCTGAGACACAGATTTTAACTGTGAGCCCTGATAAGTCTTGTGGTCTGATGTCCTGCAAATTTTCTGATTTCTCTTTTCTGGTTTCAAATGATGTTGTTTGCAAAAAACAAACAAACAAACAAAACAAAACAAAACAAAAAAAACACTAGTTTGTTGCAGAGGTTTGTTTCTTTTTGAAGCAAAATGTTTTTAATTCCTTGGAATGTCTTCTACATAATGGATTATTCTAATGTCTCAGAGTATGGTACTGAGGTCAGTACAGTAATGCATCAGAAGAGAATACTGAGTCACAACATAGGGAGACACTCTGTCAAAGAAAACCACCACAAAAATTACACCAAAGAGTAGTTGTAAAATGACTTACAGTATCAGAATGATTTTTCAAGTAACATATACTTCATTTCTTGACATATCATGGATACAAAAGCCATTCTCCTTTTACTCTGTTTCATATCTTTCCCATTCTAATATTTTTCTGTTATATTGTCTGCTTGTGATCCATTTGTGGCCTTTAAAGAAGCAAGCAAAATATAAAATACACAGGATTCACTGGGTGCTATATGTAAGTGATGAATCACTAAATTCTACTCCTGAGACTAATATTATATTATATGTTAACTGACTACAATTTAAATGAAAATTTGAAACAAAAAATAAATTAATAAAATAAAATAAATATATATGATTATTTCCCCCATCTCTTGGACATCGAGCTCACTAAACAGTGATATTGATCAGATTCTGACTATTTAACTGTTACTAAGTTGATCAGCTCCCAAATTATTTTTTATCATAGTTTCATTAAATAAAAATATTCATGAAGATACTCTGGATTTTTGCATATTTCAAGCAATTGGATAATATTTCTAAACTAGAAGGACACTATTAGGTAAGCAAAGAAAAACTTACTCTTTATACATAATACTGCCAAATTTCCATTATATTTGATAAGATTTTAACCTTTTGTATTTATATTCTGTAGAGAATATAAATTTTTTAAAAATATTTTATTTATTTATTCATGAGAGACACAGAGAGGGAGGGAGAGACAGAGAGGCAGAGACACAGGCAGAGGGAGAAGCAGGCTCCATGCAATGGGAGTCTGATGTGGGATTCGATCCTGGGTCTCCAGGATCACACCCTGGGTGGAAGGCAGCGCTAAACTGCTGAGCCACTGGGGCTGCCCAATACCCCATTTTTTTAAGATTTTATTTTTAAGTAATCTCTGTATCCAATGTGGGGCTCAGGCTCACAACCGTAAGATGAAGAGTTGCATGCTCTACTGACTGAGCCAGGTGCCCCTTAGAATATTTCACTCTTGTCATTTTAACTTAATTATGTTTTTATATATAATCCATATTTAAAATAATATTTTATAGAAAATGAAATATATAGACTGTTAGATTTGGACAGAACAGCAAAAATTACTTTAACTTCAAATTTTTAGTCTAATATGACTACTATAAATTTTGTCACACTGACATAGAGGACCCTGTAACAATATATTTTTAATTCATACCAGTGGGAAACCCAAGGTCATCATGATCATATAAAACAAATGTAAGAAACTGGAATTCTCTGTAAGAGAGAGAAGGAATCATGCACCACAGCATCCTTGTCTAGCTTATATACCACTCTGCTCTTCCATTCCTGAAATAGCTGAGTGCCTTAGAACTATTGATTTATCAAAAATACCTGATTATTTTCAGAAAGCAGCATGGCCCTAAAATAATGAAAAATCTATGTTATTCTGGGACTGTCCAGAAAACATTTGAACTAATTTTGGCAACATGATTTTGGATGACTTCTCATTTTAAAAATCAAGATATTACTTCTAAGGATGGAGATAATTGAATTAGTTCTTATTAGCTATGGTTAGGTATTAAGGTATAAAGCATTTCTTAGGTAGTTAGTGCACCTTGCTTGCTAAATAATAAATAGAAGAGCAAGAGCACACAATGGTGGTATCTAGAGAGGTTTAAATCATGTCTCCTTTAGTACCTGTGGGGCATTCAGGGCATTCAGCTTCCATCTGGCAGGCTTTCTTCTCCTTGACTTTTAGTCCTTGTAAAACACAAAGCGGACACAGTAGTCAACAAAATCAATTTATGTCACTCAGTGAAGATCACAATTTTCGTAGGTTTGTATGTTAATTGGAATGCTACCAAACAGAATATTTGTGCAAAAATTGGAAGGGTCTATATCCCTATGTGTGTTTGTGTGGGAGAAGTTTTATTTACATATACAACACAAACAGATATGCATACATGACACTATACTATATTAAGAGCTTAACTTCTTGATATTTTGTGCATAGAAAATGCTCATAGAGTTAGGGTCACAAGCATAAAATTTGGCCATTTTGAAGGTTAATCTTAACTTTTTCTTAGACTCTTCAATGGTTGAAAATGGCCCGGACAATCATAGGTGTTGTCATTTATTTAAGGAGAAACTTGTTTTATCTTTTACAAAGATCTCTGCTGAGATACAGCTGGGAATAATTTAATTTTCAGTGATTTGAGGAAGAGCGGTGGCTTGAGTCTCTCTATTCCACTGCTTTTCTCATCTTGATTAGATCTTTTTGTGTGCAGCTTGTCTGAGACTAAACCAATCTGTCATTGACTATCTGGCTCCTGCAAACAACTTTGTAGAAAGCTAAAACTTTTGTTAGATGGTTTCTATTGTGAATTTTGCCAGAGATGCCCAGGTCTCTATTATTCTATTAAGCTTTTCCTCTTGTGCTTTTGAAATGAAAAATTAAACTATTATAGCCATGTGATAGTTACCGATTTCTGGGTCTGTATGTAGATATATACAACACTGAAAATAAAATTAAATCAGCTTCAAATTTTGAAATCTAAGTTCCATATTTTTTTTTCTCAGCTCTTTAAAGTGTTTCATCCATACGTATTCCTATGTTCCTATACTACCCTACTATATTGGCTCTCACAGCAAACATTAAGTTTCTCAAATGTGCAAGTTATCCTCTTTATGCTCGCTACTTTTTGCCTATATTGATTATGAAGCTGTGTTACAAATCAGAAGAACAGTATTTGCTACCCCCTGAAAGGTGAAGGCTAATTGGGAGTGCTTCTGTGTCAAGATGTTTCTCTTTTAAAAATCTCAAAATGGAAAAAAGACTGTAACATGTTCAAGATTTACCTACCACATAACTTTTCAATTCTACATGCTTTCCTTTTTTTTTTAAAGCTATAGATTCTGTCTTTGACCTTTAACACATTGTTTTTCCATAAGTGAAAATATTCAAAACTTGGTTGTTGCATTTGTCATTGTTTCATTAACAATGTCTCATTTAAAACAAACAAACACCACCGCCAACAAAGAACAATGCCTTATTCTGGAGACAAATATAGTCCCTAGTTCCAGGGCCAAGTGGTGTGGTCTCCACACCAGTTCGGAGCCTCTTAGATCAAGATGCCAACATGGGATTAGATCTGGAAGAAATTTATTTGGGGAAAAAGTCTATGACAGAAGAAGGCAGAAACATCCAGAGTAGATCTTTCATAGCACATTGCATGTCTGACTACTAGGCAAGGTAAGAGAAAGAATGTAGGATGGGTAGGAAGAACCTGATTATAGTGCAGATCTAAGAAAGGTTCAGCCAGGCTGACCAGGAGGCTCAGGTAAAAGTTTCCTATGAGAGGACTCCCACAAGGATGGGGAAGAGTGGCCCATTACTAACCTCCTTGCTCCACTCAGTCTCTGCCTGGAAACAGCCTAGTGGAAGTGCAGTCTTGGGGTTAAATACAAGTTGCATCCAAAGGTATGGCAGCTGGAGTTTGTCCATCAACTACATATCACAGTGGATTCTCTGGAGGAAAGATATTCATGGAGTGTCCCCATGACTGACTCCCTCTCATTGATATTTCCCATTTCCTTCTATCCTCCAGATCCTTAACATAGTATTTCACAGTATTGTGGAAGACCAACTTGCATTCCTAAATATTATATGACAATGTACCAATCTTCCTACTTTTGTACTTACCTAAATGGTTTGAACTAGCATTTATGTAAAACAGATGCATTGTTCTCCTGTCACAGCAAATAGGAAGACAAGTGTACATTTTGATAACCTTAACTTAATATTCTGCTTTAGAATGTCATCTCAAGAAACTATCTAGTATGATTAAGGTGGAAGCAAATTTATTTTTTTTTTTTTTGAGCACTTTATTTTTTTTTTAATTTATTTTTTATTGGTGTTCAATTTACTAACATACAGAATAACACCCAGTGCCCATCACCCATTCACTCCCACCCCCCGCCCTCCTCCCCTTCTACCACCCCTAGTTCGTTTCCCAGAGTTAGCAGTCTTTACGTTCTGTCTCCCTTTCTGATATTTTTATATATTTTTTTGCCTCAGGAAGATCTTCAATATTCTTCTGGATAACACAAAATAATTCCATTTAATAGTTTATTTCACCTAATTATAATGGTATATATCTTGTACTTCATATCCTTGTAGAACCACTGACTTGAAGACATTTTGCTAAGCTTAATCATTTTTATAAATCTGGCCAAGGTTATTTTTATCATACTGAGGTAGAATAGCAATTCTTGTCCTCAAAATTTTCTATGCCAAGGTTATAATATAGGACTTGGAGCTTTAGTCAAGCCACTATGAGCAGTAAATATGCTTAAGACAATATTTTTGAGAGAAGTTACAGACCTGTTTCCAGAAAAGTGTGCCATCACCTACAGGTAAGGGGTGACCCTATATCTAAGCCTGAAGTTTAGTTTTCTCAAGAAAATGTCAACTTTGAAATTTGTATACTTAGCTTATAAAGTACATAGTTTTTTAAAGCCGCATGTCCATCTATAACTCAAATAATGAATTTTGGTAAGTATGAGAAAGCTCTATTTGCAATTGCTTGCTAACCACCTTCTGTCATTTGACAAATATCTAAATGGAAATAATCTAAAGGACATGTAACCATTCAGCTCTTAATCCAACTAAACTCTATTCTCATGTATTAATCACATGTGAACTGTTGTGATAAACATACTCAAAATCTCAGTGGTTTAATATATAGAGATTTTTCATTATAATTCTTTGGGGACTTGGGGGTAGCTTTTTCCTGCACTATCATTCCATGACTGAGCTATTTCTCATGTACACTGGGACTCCAGGGGTCTCCACAGGAGCTGAGAAATGTCATCCAGTAGAGTGCCAAAGTCTTAGTGCATTCGGTCTGCTGTAACAAAATGCCACAAACTGAATAGTTTATGAACAATAGACATTTTTTTTCAGTCACTGTTCTGGAGGCTAGAAGTCCAAAATCAAAGTGCCAGTATGACTGAGGTCTGGTGAGAGTCCTCTTCCTGGTTCATAGCTAGCACCTTCTCACTGTGTTCTCACGGGGTGAAAGCGGATAGGGATCCCTCTGGAGCCTCTAAGGGTACCAATTAAAGGCCCAGAGATCCCTCCCACCTCCTAATGCTATCACAATGGGGTTTAGGATTCCAACATACGAATTTGGGGGGGTACATTCACACCATAATATCTGGGAAGATGCAAGCATTGCTAAGCAGTAGTTGTCTCCACAACATTTTGTAGCAAATGAGTTCATCAAAATGTCTCATATTACTTCGGCTTTCAGAAAAAAAAAAAAATTCACAGAGCTATGACTTCTCTTTCACACTTTTATGTAACTTTATTGTATGTAGAACACAGCTACAAAAATGTAGTTCTTAACTTTTCTATATTCATTGTTGAAGATATTGGCAGTGTTTTTCAACTCAGTTTTCATATTGAACTGTGCTTCTATGTTTTATTGTGTTATACTTCAAATTATTTTTTAAAAGTAGAAACCCATTAAACAAATAAATGCTAATGGTATCTTAGTTTGGGGAAACTTTGAATTTCGATTTTTGGTATGTGTATTTGGTTTCACTCTCCGTGAATCTATATTATAGGACAACCATTGAGGAATTTATTTAATATATCAAGAAATTACATTAAATAGAGGAGAAATTAAACTTAGCAAGATTCTGAGAACAAGAGTTGTATCTTAACTCATAGATGTTGTCACTGTCTTACAACCAATGGGAGACAGCTAATGAGAAAAAACCTCTGCACAGTATTGTTAGTCCCCAGTGCTTTCGACCACTAATCATACTCTAATTATGTATGTGTAGTAAGACAATGTGCAAAATAGCCTTCATGCTTCTCTCTTATCCATGATCGTTTCTACTAAAAAAGGTGGCCTTAAAGTCCTTTGCAGCCAGACTACACTTTAGACTCTAAACCTTTGACCTCCCTCTTCTTAGAGCATTTGTTTTAGAAAAGTTATCATTATAAGTTCTTTCTCTGCCTCATTGAGATGCAAATATTTTATAACCCATGACTGTCTTTTTCAGGTCTCTAGGAGTCAGAAAAAATAGCACCTCTATCTCTGTGGGAGGGTAGAAGCTCACTTTGATGGGCCCCAGTTAGTAAACACAGATGGCCTAGCACCCACTCACCCCTACCCTATTTCTTAAAAATTCTCCATCCTTTTTTTTTTTTTAGCAGAATTCAATCCCGACTGAGTTCTGCTTCAGAAATTCTCCCTTCCCTATTATAATAGCTTTGAATAAAGTCTTCCTTACCTGTTTAACTTTGTCCAGTGCAACTTTTGCTTTGACACTACTTTTGGTTATCTGTTCATTCAGTATTTCCCAGTATGTATATTAAATAAGATTGTTAGTTAATGTCTCTTTTGAAACAAAGGTTAATTTCACATACAGATCGAATTGATATTGTTCATAAAAGCACATTTGTCTCAAATAAAAGTATGTAGTGCTTTATTATTTTCTCTTGCCTGATGTTGCTACTTATCTATTTTCACAGATTTAAAAGACATTTATTGGTTTTACAGCCATATTTTTAAACTGGAAGTTTAATGAATTTATTTTTCACTGAACTCACCATCAGTTTTTTAATTCTCTTGACAGTCTCTTTACTTTTCCTCTCCAGGCAATGATTACTGTTATGTATAACAGGAGATGTTGTTTAGAGGTCACCTTTGAAGTTTACTTTTAATGGTTGAAAACAAAGCTGTCCTAAAAAAGTGAGGACTGAAAAAGGCAAAATTCGGTGAGGGATTAAAAGAAAGACAGTACAATGTATAGGCTAAAAAAGACATTTTTATTTTCAGTATTCATTACAATTCTTGTTATATCTACCAAATTTGATAACATACATGCAATGTAGGAAAGGATTGTGTTAAAATTTGTAAAATAGATATTAAAAACATTGAAAAATGAGGATAAAGCATTAAGCATCATCAAGTTATTTACCTGATTAGTGTTAAAAAAAGAAACCCACTGGAACAATATTTTTTTCTTGTTATTATTTTATTTTTTAAAATTCTTTATTTGAATTCAATTTAGATAACATAGAGTGAATTATCAGTTTCAGGAGGAGAATTTAGTGATTCATCAGTTGCGTATAACACCCAGTGTTCATTGCATCACGTGTCCTCCTTCAAGCCCATGACCCAGTTACCCCATCTCTCCCACTCCTCTCCCCTCCAGCAACCCTCAGTTTGTTTCCTAGAGTTCAGTGTCTCTTATTGTTTGCCTTCCGCTCTACTTTCATCTTATTTTATTTTTCCTTCCCTTCCACTATGTTCATCTATTTTGTTTCTTAAATTGCACGTTAATTATTTTTACCTCGCTTGGCTATTTGTCAGTCATTTTTTCCATACTGCATATTGTAGAAGGAAAGAATGCTGTTTTCAAAGCCACAGAAAGCTGGCTGCCAAGGTATACCTATTCCAAAGACAGAAAATTTTAAAAAGCTTGGGAATTCTCAAAAATGAGCCAATTACTGTTCCTGAATCTTTTGGTGCCCCCCAAAGAATTTCCCTGGCAGGCGACTTTCTTAGTATTTTTATTTAATAGATAACAGTTGTGACAACTGCAAATTGACAAGCAGAGAACACACTGTAGGCTTGAGTTTTTCTGGGGCTATCAAATCTCTTCTGGTCTTTTGGTTATGCAGATTTATTTGTGCAAGGAAATTGTTTGTGAATGAAGCCTGAGCTTTTGTACATGCAAATTATCAAGTTCCCAGGTGCCAGCATTAACTAAGCATGAACACTTAATTGCTTACAATGTTAGAAACTTCAGACTGGGAACTCCATGGGGTGAAAGAGCATTTAATTTATAGCAAAGGGTAAAAATCATGACTCCTGTGACTTGTTTCTCATATAGCTAGTGGCCAGCAATTTTTAATTGGCAAAAAAATTAGTTTTTAAAGTTTAACTTGAGCCTTTTGTTATGTGCAGTCTACAGTGAAGAGGCCATCTTGTTATAACCATAGACTCTAGACTTGAGTTGTTTGCTTTCAAGTATTTTTTAATACTCAAGGTGAAGTGGGATTTAAAACAATGTGAAGCAAAAAATATATAAAAAAATAAAAAAGAATGTGGTTATGAGATTATACTGAATCAAAATCGTAGATATTGAAAATGAAATTTAGCATTTGCATTTGATGACTCATTACATTAAAATATTTTTATGACTGGGAAACTAAATCTAGATGATTAACAGGATGTCTTCCATTTCAATAGTCAGTCCTTGATACTATTTGTTTCCTAAATTGATAACAAAACCAAATATTATTTTTCTTAAAGTTAAAATAAACTAAGTGTAGGAAGGATGGAATGACTGTATTGCATTTATTTATCTTCTTGTCTAACATTAATTTGCATTTAATAGTAGAAGCAAAGAACTTTTCAGTGTGGAATTGTCCCTCCTAATTCAACATAACATTCATATATTTTGTGTTGCTAAATTGGTGGGTGGAATTGTCATGTGTCTTCTCTCTGTCTTGGAGAGTGAGCTGTAGAGTAGCATTATAGCTAAGTTTATCCATAAACGTAGAAACTTCATTCATTACCATCCAGCTGTGTTTGTTTAGCCAAGTGATAATAATGGATTGCATTGGAATGCAAAAACAATCGCCGTATGGATTGGCTAGGAAAACAGTAAGCTAGTAAAGGACACATTGGAATTCAATTTGAAGTTTTTAGCCTCAATTAAAATGGCTAGGAAGTAGCAGAACAAATGCATCATGCTGGGATGAAATAACTTAAACTGTTTCAAGTCTTTAAAGTGCATCAGAGTTCTGACAAAACATAAGAAACAGAATATTCACAGTAATGGATTCTCAGATGCAGTATATTCATTCATTCATTCATTCATTCATTTGTTTTTGGACAAATGCTTATTGGACCTTTCCCATATCTTAGGCAGTGTGTTAGAACCTGAATATACATAACATTTTCACATCAGTATAATCATCTGTGGCAAAATATCAAGATACACCTCCTTTAAAATAGGTTTGTCCCAGGGCTGGTGGTCTGAGTTGAATTCCTTTTTTCTTAGAAAACTGCACAATTTAGAATTAACTGCAGATTGCCCAGATTAATCAAGAACTTTTTTCATTGATTACTTTCACCTCATTACAATAATACCTCAAATCATCAGATTGCCAATTAATCTTCCAAGCAGCAGTGAAGCAAATACTTTTTTGACACATCCATAGGAAAACTTTGGGAGCTCGAGTAAGGATTAATGGTATTAAAGTATAGTATAATCTACTCTCATTATCCCAGGTTACTGATTAGTCAGAATAGACTGCCAGAAAATTTCTCTTTGAGTTAAGAAATACAGAGAATATGATTTTTTTTCTTAGAAACTAAGTGCAAGTAAGTAGCATTAAACCATTTATTTCTGCTTGCATTGTATTACCCACACCTGCAAATAGCAAGGCACCTCTATCATTACACCTCTGTGAATAACTGTTATAGATCTATCTTTCCATTTCAGTGAAAATCTATATATTGTCTACTCTTCTTTTCTATCATGGGAAAACATCATATTCCTAATGCATCAGGATAGGCTAACATGAAAACTTGTCCTCAAACTTGTGTGGCAAGATACAAGCAGAAGCCACCTCAGGGAAAGTTTGGCAATGACCTCACCTTTGTGGGTTTGCTTTGAGGTGTTTTGGGGCACTTTTAATTTTGATGCTGCATTTGATATGAAATGACATTTGCCTTGAGCTTTCTTCTGCTAATGCTGATGCCACTGGGGTTGTGTCCAGAGTGAATGGGGCATGGCCTTTTGGGACAATATTTCCTTTAGAGGATGTTCAGTCCGAATTAAGCAAGTGAAAATAAAATACTGATATGAGTCAGAAGTGCCATAAGGAAGAAGTTTTTGGAGACATTTTAACAAATTTTATTCTCTTAGATTCTTATGTTTTCAGGTTTTAATGTTACAAATGGATCTATGATTCTATTTTGATAAATTTATACTGTGTATATGTATATATATATATATACATATACATTTATTAAGTTTTGAGCATCTGTCATATGTATACACAAAATAGCTGTAGGCAGTTACAAACATGCTCCATGAAGAAACTAATCTCTTGGGTTTTTTGTTTTGTTTTGCTTTGTTTCTTGAGGGTGACTGAGAGACTGCACGCACATGAGCCAGTGGCGGAAGAACAAAGGGGAGAGGGAGACAGAGAGAATCCTAAGCAGGCCCAGTGTGCGTCGGATCTGGCACTTGATCTCATAACCTTGAGGTGATGACCTGAGCTGAAATCAAGAGTCAGACATTCAACCCATTGAGCCACCCAGAAGTCCCTAATCTATATGTTTAAGTAAATCTGACAAGAAAACAAATTATACATCTCCTTACAGTGTTTCAAGCATTGTGGAAGGTAGAATTTGTACATAATCTTACTTGATTCAAAGTATTTTCAGGATGATGGAACTGATAGCATTGCAAATGACCAAATAACAGTAGCAAAGAAAGAATCATGAAGATTCATAAATATTTATAAATTTGAGGGAAGTCTTAATTTAAAGTAAATACCTTTTCATCTTTCATATAAATATATTTAAGAATTAAAGAACACGAATAAGTCATAGATTGCATATTGAGGGTTTCCAGTTTTCTTTGTTAAAGCAGCCACCTATATTGAAATCACTTCATTTCTTATCAAGAACCATATAGAAAAAATAATGACACCAAATAGAAATCACACAAATAGAAATTTGTGTCTTGGGTATAACTAGAATGAGGAGATTATATGATCAAGTAAATACAGATGTAAGGAAGACTAGAATTGACTGTGGATGATACAGCACTGCTGGGTTTGAGGTGGAAATGTGGAGTGAAGAAGACAAAGGGATTCTGTTAGTAGAAAAACCCAGAAAACAACAAGGAGAGAGCTCACTGAAAGGTAGAACTATTTAGAACCAGTTGGATGGTTGGCTACTCACAGAAAATAAATGAAAAGGGTAATATCTTGAAATGTTCAGAGCATAAGCAATGATTTTGTATCACCAAGGTTGTAAGGATTCCCTTCTGGGGAAGGCATAGAAGCATCCCGGAAAGCAGTATCTCTTAAAAGTAGTATCTCTAATGCAGGACAGAAAAAAACAAAGCAAAAAACAAACAAAACAACAACAAAAAACCAAAGTGGTCAATAATAATAAGGCTCTATTTAGCAATATAAAATCTAAGAATATAGGGTATCTGGGTGGCTTAGGGGTTGAGCGTCTACCTTTGGCTTAAGTCGTGATCTGCATTTGGGCTCCCCACGAGGAGCCTGCTTCTCCCTCTGCCTATGTCTCTGCCTCTCTCTCTTTCTCTGTCACTCATGAATAAATAAATAAAATCTTTAAAAGATTCTAAGAATATATGATAGAATATAGAATTCACATATATATGGATAATATATTTTTAAAACAGACCATACACACTTACACCTACACACAAACACACACACAGAAGGGAACATATCATAAGGAAGGTGCTCTACACCCTAGCAACAGACCAATGAACCACTGAATCAAAAAAAAAAAAGTAAAGAAAACCAAACTACTTTTCCGCGATTACCTGCAAGACTCTGCTGGTAATGACTAGCTCAAGGAATTTCAAAATATTAAAAATCTATTAAGAAAAATAGCATTTAAATAATAGCTAGTAATACAATATGATGTATTGCAATGTAATGTGATATGATCTGATATAATATAATATAGCATAATATGCAGTAGTCCCTTCTTATTTCATTGGATACCTAAAGCTACAGAGTATCAAATCTTATATGAAGTATGTTTTTTGCCTATATATAGATACCTGTGATAAAGTTTTTGTTAAGCACTGTAAGAGATTGACAATAATAACTAATAATAAAGTAGAATAATTATAACAGTATACTCTAATAAAATTTACATAAATGTAGTCTCTCTATCTCTTAAAATCTCATGTTGTGTTATATTCATCTTCCTTTTTTGTGATGATGTGAGATTAAAATGCCTGTGTGATGAGATGAAGGGAGGTGAATGACATGGCATTGTGACATGGCATGACAGCCTACTGTTAGGCTACTTTTGATTCTCTGATGATTCCTCAGAAGTAGGGTCATCTACTTCTGGATTGCAGTTGACCTTGGGTAACTGATATCACAGAAAGCAAAATCAGGGATAAGGGGAGAAGTACTGTAATGTAATATCTGGGAAATAAAAATGTTATTCAAATATATATTTATACTATCCAAATAATATATATATTATATATTTTTATTTATATATAATATAAATTTACATATAAATTTTTATATAATATAAATATATTTATTATATTGTTTATATATAATATATATTAAATATATATATTATTTATATATTATATTATATATTTATTATATTATTTGGATATATATGCACATATATGAAGATACATATATACATACTTCTGATTGCATATACATGAAGATACATACAATCCATACTCCTGGATTGCAGTTGACCTTGGGTAACTGATATCACAGAAAGCAAAATCAGGGATAAGGGGAGAAGTACTGTAATGTAATATCTGGGAAATAAAAATATTATTCAAATATATATTTATACTATCCAAATAATACATATTATATATTATTTATATATAATATAAATTTATATTTAAATTTATATATAATATAAATATAAATATATAATAAATTATGTATATATTATTTGGATATATATGAATATACATATGCATGAAGAAAACAAAACAAAAGAACAATAACAGAAACAAAAGCAGCAAAAAATACACTGGAAAAACTTTAGGGTAGACAAAAGAAATCTGGAGAAAACAGGAGCAAAACAGAAAATGTAACATGAAATTCCAATATCATTAGAAAATAATGACACAAGTTACTGCAAATACAACAAAAAGGAAACATATCAGAAATACAAGATTTCAGAAAATCTGGCATAAACTAAGATATATTTGTTATGGCAAATGGCAAAACCCGGGGCATAATTTGAGGAAAAAATAAAATATCCTCAGAAATGAATACTAAATTCAAGGTACCCAAAAGAAAATGGATTTGACTAAAAGTATAAGAAAGGACATAGTAGAAATGAGAAAAACTAAAAAGTGAAATTGATATAAAACAGTGATTGAAAAAGTTCAAGGAAAAGGCAAATATATACCCACTTGCATGCTCTAGTCCACATGCTTCTCACTGGATGCAGATGAGAAAGGTGGTAGAGAGAGCAATAGAAAAGAGAGAAGAATCCTAAGTATGGAGGAGGGATTGTCTGTCCTGACAGGAGAAGCAGGAAGCACTGCCCACCACTCCTGCTTAGATGATTTTCTCAGGTGTCTTAAGCTTTCAGTGAGGGATGGGTGTGTTACTGGGCAAAAGATCTGGGAGAAAACCCAACCAAGTGAAGAAGAAAGTTCAGGAGCCTAGGATCCCAGATAATTTTATGTGAGATATCTTACTGCAGAGGGGCAGAAAGCTCTACTACACAAGACGTGCCACATTTATATAACCCAATATAGCTACCAGGGTAATGAGAAGCAGAGATACTGCATTTATAGGAAATTCCAACCAACAATAGCAAAATCAATGCTTTTTTGGAATAGACTTTATTTTTTAATGTATTTTTAATTTTTTAAAGTTTTATTTATTTGAGAAAGAAAGAGTGAGAGAGAGTGTGAAAGAGCACAGAAGTAAGGGGAAGGGGCAGAGGGAGAGGGAGACCCTCAAGTAGACTCCCTGTTGAGCTTGAGCCTGACCTGGGGTCGATCCCAAGACCCTGAGATCACGACCTCAGCCAAAACCAAGAATTGGCCATTTAACTGACTGAGCCATCCAGGCACCCCTAGATTTTATTTTTTAAGGCAGTTTTAGTTTCACAGTGAAATTGAACATAAAGAACAGAATTCCCATCTATCCTCTGGTTCCTACCCCTGCACAGTTACACCTCCACTAGCAACATCCCCAACAGAGTGGTCCATTTGCTATTTATAAACCTGCATTGACATATCATTATTATCCAAAATGTACAGTTTTCATTAGGGTTCACTTTTTGTGTTGTACATGCTATGGATTTTGATAAATGTGTAATGACAGATATCCACCACTGTAGGATCCTACAGAATAGTTTTACTGCTCTAGGATCCTCTATGCTCTTCTATTCATCCTTCTTTCTCTTCAATCCCTGGAAACCACTGATCTTTTTACTGTCGCTGTAGTTTTGCCTTTTTTCAGAAGGTCGTATAGTAGGAATCATAGTTTGTAGCCTTCTCAGATTGGCTTCTTCTTTTACTTAATAATATGCATTGACATTTCTTCCATGTCTTTCAACAGCTTTCTAGCTCATTTCTTTTTAACTTTGAATAATATTGCATTAACTGGATGTACCATAGTTTATCTATGCACCTGCTCAAGGACATCTTGGTTGCTTCCAAGTTTTGACATTTGTGAATGAAGCTGCTATAAACAACCAAGTACAAGTTCTTTTGTGGACATAAAATTTCAGCTTATTTAAGTAAATACCAATGAGGACAATTGCTCCATTGTATCATAAAAGTATGTTCAGTTTTATAAGAAATTGCTGAACTGATTTTCGAAGTGGCTGTATCATTTTGCATTCCCACCAGCAATGAATGAGATTTCCTGTTGCTCCATATCCTCCCCATTATTTGGTGTTCACCGTGTTTTTGATTTTGACCACTCTAAAGGGTGTATATTCTTATAGTATTATCTCATTGTTATAATTTGCAATTTCCTCATGGCATTTATATTGAGCATCTTTCATATGCTCATTTCTTTGGTCAAGCATTTATTCAGATTTTTTGTCCATTTTTAATTGGGTTGTCTGTTTTCTTATTGTGAATTTTTAAGAGTTCTTCATATATTTCGGAAAACTGTTCTTCATTTTTATTAAATATCTTTTGAAAAGATTTTCTCATAGTCTGTGGCTGATGTTCTCTTTCTTTTTACATTGTTTTTTGCAGAACGGAAGTTGTTAATGTTAATTACGTCCAGTTTATCAATTATTTCTTTCATGAATCATGCCTTTGGTGTTATATCTAAAAAGTAATTGCTGGGATCCCTGGGTGGCGCAGTGGTTTAGCGCCTGCCTTTGGCCCAGGGCGCGATCCTGGAGACCGGGGATCGAATCCCACGTCAGGCTCCCGGTGCATGGAGCCTGCTTCTCCCTCTGCCTGTGTCTCTGCCTCTCTCTCTCTCTCTCTGTGACTATCATAAATAAATAAAAAATTAAAAAAAATAATAAAAAAAAATAAAAAGTAATTGCTATATCAAAGTCTCCTAAGTTTTCTTTTCTTTTATCTACTAGTGGTTTTGTAGTTTTATATTTTATTTTAGGTCTATGATTCACTTTGAGGTTTTTGGTTTGGGTGTTTTTTTGTTTGTTTGTTTGTTTGTTTTTGCATGTGGATATCCAGTTCAGGCACCACTTGTTGAACAGAAAAAAATTCTAAAAACAAAGAAAATTAATATTTCTCCATTGTATTTCCTTTGCTCCTTTAGGCAGTATATACACATCAATAGATGATATGTACACATTCTTTTCCCATCCATGTGGAGCACTTAATAAGATAAAGCACATTCTGTTCCATCAAGCAAACAATGAGACAATTAAAAAAAATTAAAAACATGCTATGCATTTTTTTTACTACAATGTAATTATACTACTAATGAATAACTGGTAGCTAGAAAAAGCCCTCAAATATGTGAAAATTGCCCAACTTAAAAGCAATTCATTTTCAAAGAGGAAATCGAAAAAGAAACAAAAAATATTTTGAATTAAATGAAGTAGAAAACACAATATTTCACAATATCTAGTAAATGACTACACCAGCTGTTTTTACATAATTAAATGCTATAATGTAATACAATAGATCTTATTAAATTAAATGCTTATATTAGAAAAGAGGCCTAACTTTGACAATCTAAGCTTTCATCTTCACAAACTAAAAACAAAGCAAATTAAAAAATAAAATATAAAGAAAAACTAAAGGCAATAAAAAGAATAAAGTTCAAAACAAACAATAAAAAAATGAAGTAAAATACATGCCTTTGCAAAAAGCAAATGTACAAACTTCTAGCAAGATCAAGAAAAAAGAGTGAAAAAAAATCAATACTAGGAATGAAAGAGGAGAAATCACTACAGATAGTAACATTAACATAATAGTAAGGATATAGGGAATCCTGAGTGGCTCATCCAAGAGCATTTGGCTCTTGATTTTGGATTAGTTTGTGATCTCAGGGTCTTGGGATCAAGTGCCCCTGCTTCCCTCTGGTTTAGGGATCTCTGGCTAAGTGAGGAGTGTGCTGAAGATTCTCTCTCTCCCTCTGCTCCTCCCCACTTCTCTCTCTTTCATTCTTTAAATCAATCAATCTTTGAAATAATAGTAAGGATATATTATGAATTACTTTGTACCAATAAATTTGATGACTTAGATCAAATAACAAATACTTTACATGAGGTAAGGCTTACACAGGCTTACTCAAACGGAAATAGGAAATCGGAATATTTCTGTGTCTATTAAAATAATCAAATTTTTAGTTAAATATAAAATCACTTTTAAGAAAGAACACTCCATGGCCAAATAGTTTCATTGGCAAATGCTGTCAATAATGTTATGAGGACATTATCACCATTCTACACAAACTCTACTTGGCTTAAATATATTAGGAATATTTGATAAATTAGTCTAACAAATAATTATTAAATTGATACTAAAACTGGGCAGAGATATTGCACAATAAAGGAAGACTAATATCTTTCATGAATGAAGATATAAACACCCTCAACAAAATATTAGCAAATTGTATTAGACAACATATTAAAAAATAATACAACATGACCAAGTAGGGATTTTTCCAGGTAGGCAAATTTTGCCCAACATTTAAAAATTAGTCAGTGTGATTTATCCATAACATAGTGAAAATGAAAATCATATAATGATCTTAAAGGGTGCTGAAATAGCATGTGATGGTAGTCAGTATCTAGTTATCTTAAAACTCTAAGAAACAAGCAGCTAAAATCTACAGCAAGTCTACTGTCCATAGAATAATTTCTTTTTCTTCCATTTCTAAGTTGAGAAGTCAAGAGTGGTCAATCTCATCAGTCCTATTTGACATTTTCCCAGAGATGCTCACCAGGAAAATAAGGGAAGCCCAAAAAGGGGGACAGAATTATAAGATTGGAAAGCAAGACAAAAAGTTGTTTATATTTGAAGATAGCAGAATCATCCATATAGAAAATCTCAATGAGCCACAGAAGGCTGCTATTTCTAATAAATGAATTTTTCAAAGTTGCAAAACAGGTCAATAAAAATATCAATTGTATATCTATGTACTAAAAATGAGCAATTAGATGTTGAATTTTAAAAACACCATTTTTATGGGATGCCTGAGTGGTTCAGTCAGTTAAGCATCCAGTTCTTGATTTTGGCTTAAGTCATGATCTCAGGGTCTTGGGATTAAGCATCACTCCTGGCTTGCACTCATCAAGGAGTCTGCTTGTCTCCCTCTCACTCAGCCCTCTTTCTGCTCGCTCTCTTTCTCTCTTAAATAAGTAAATCTTCAAAAAAATAAAAATATAATTTACAATAGCAACAAAAATATAAAATACTTAGGTATAAATCTAACAAAATATATGTCAAATTTGTATTCTAAACACTATAAAAGATTACTGAAAGAAATCAAACAGAATATAAATACAAGGAAAGTTAACTTTTTCATGGAAGAGATGGTCAATGTCATTAAATACACCTTTTTCTCTGCATTGATTTATAAATTTTACAAAATCCCAATCAATCTCTCATTATTTTAAGATCTCAAAAAGCTGATTCTATAACTTACATTGAAAAGCAAAATAGCCAAAGCAAGCAACACAATTTTGGAAAAGAAGAACAAAGTTAAAAGACTCAAATTATCAGAATTCAAGACTCTCTGGAAAGCTATAATAATTAAGATAATTTACCAATTCTTATGCTAATATCATCCAGAAACATCCTTATAGACACACCTAGATGTAATGTTTCATCTGCCCAGTCAAGATGACAATAAGATTAATTATAACAAATTTTAAGCAGACAAAACCATATAATCATTACAAAGAGTTACTCAGGTAAAGAATGTAGGGAAGAGCTTTCCATGCATATGGACTAGTATATGCAAAGTTCATATTGAAAAAATAATTACTAGTGTCAGAGAAAGATTTGTTTTTAATAGAGACCAGGTTAAAAGTGGCAGAAAAAGAAATATAAGAATATACATGGAAGGTCTCCTAGATACCATTAAGAATTTAGTCTATATCCTAAGAACAATGAGAATGCATTTTCAAAACATTTTGTTTTAATACGGGAGGTAAATTCAAATTTGCATTTTAAAAAGATTACTTTGATAGCATGGAGGGCAAGAGTGTTGTAGGCATTTCTATTTGGCAGCTGTTGTGGGAAGCCAAGGCAGGAAGTCATTTAGCTGCATACAACACAAATTCAGCTTCTAACCTTGTTATGCCTTCTACAGAGTTGGCAATGCTTTCCTGATTTTCTTTTTTGTATGCTTCCCAGATTATGATTACTATTCCCTCCACCTCTCTGTCTTAGACCACCTTGGCTAAACACTGCTCAGACTTTGGCTTGGCATCAAGGATCCATTGCCTTAGTGTAATTATGCTCCTCGTGGGTAGTAGCCTGTCTGATCTCACAACCCCCCATGCAAGAAGGTCCTGGGAAAAACTGGGGAAAGCTGAGAGAGAAATTGGAAGATCCTCCTCTGACTATATATTTTTTTAAGTAGGCTCCACACCCAACCCAGAGCCCATTGAGGGGCTTAAACTCACAACCCTGAAATTGAGATATTAGCTGAGATCAAGAGATGGAGGCTTAACCTACTGAGCCATCCAGGTCCCCTCTCTGAATAATTTTAAATCATACTTTTGTGTCCTGACAGCTGCTTAAGTAGTAGGATTAGTGCAGGGTAAGTTGGAGGACTAGAGGAGGTGTAGGTAGCTAATTAAATCATTTAACAAAATCAAATTCTGATGGAAAAGATTGCAAGAATTAACAGTTGGATATTCTCTATATCTCATCCCTGTCTTCCTTCTTTCTCTTCTTCCTTACTTCTCTTCTGTTCTTTCTGTATTTGTCTATTTCCCCCTCCCACCCCCAGGATATTTGAGTTTGAATCCAGAGGCTCAGTGAGATATTTTTAATATGTTTATTATTTCATTTACCCATATTCTATTCTATTTAATCTTTGCTTGTCCTTCTCTAGCTTCTCTCCTTACACTTTCTCATCAACTAAAATGTAATCTCACTGTGAATAATTTGTTCTTTAAGGAATATATTGCATCAAATTATTTGGAGATTTAGGTAAGATAACGTGATTCACATTGATGATGTCATTATTCTCAACAATGATTTCTGAATATCTATCTGTTCAGTAAGATCCTGTGCTGAGTATATAATTTGTAAGTAGTCACTTTTATAGGAAGGTTAGCCAGTGAAATAACTAGAAAATAATTTCACTTAGATTTGATGCAGATTTATGTGGGGCATTTTATTTTTTATTTTTTTATCTTAAAGATTTTATTTATTCATTCATGAGATGGACAGAGAGAGAGAGAGAGAGAGAGGCAGAGACACAGGCAGAGGGAGAAGCAGGCTCCATGCAGGGAGCCTGATGTGGGACTTGATCCCGGGACCCCAGGATCAGGCCCTGGGCCAAAGGCAGGTGCTAAATCACTGAGCCACCCAGGGATCCTCTATCTGGGGCATTTTAATAACACAAAAAGTGATATGACCTGATGAGATAAATGAATTAATGTTCAGAACATATGGAAGCAAAATAACTCTAGGTCACATCAACGTCTATTTTTACACATACACACACACACACACACATACACACAAACACATACATTGGTAATTTACCACATGCTACTATCTCTAACAATCTGATGTTTGAGTAGTGATCAAATTTAAAATGGTGGGATTATCCAAAATCCCAAAATGCTCATCCTGAGAGCTAATGGCTTGCACTCTTTCTGATACTATGGCACTGGTGTTCAGAGTTAACTGGCTGGTTCAGCACATTTGCTCATTCTCTTTGTCAGCCCTTGGGTTCTTTTATTCTACAAGTGGCATATTCCTATTTGAAATTATTCAGTTTATCAGTGGCTTCATGTTGGTGATGTCAAAAAATGTTGTAGGAACACAACTTTTGAAATCATATTTTATCTTATGAATAACCAGACTATACTGTAGATTGGTTCAAGAACTTGATTCATCAGTAGTATATACAATGAATATTTATCTTTTACTTATTTTTATTTATCTTTTGTTTATTTATAGTTCATCCATTGTTGCTACACAAAATGAGATCATCCTGCCAATCTCCATAGATCTGTAGTTTAATACTAGTTTTTCTTTTTCCTAATAAAAGCAAAGAGCAGTTTGACAGAATAAAAATAGAAGGAAAGTGGAAGCCAGTTGTTCTACATTTTTCCTGAGCTATAAAATTAAAGATACAGTTTTTTAACGGCACATGGAAGAGTATACCATGAAGTGGATACTTGGTCCCCAAAAAGTTTTCTAATGCACAATATCAAATATGTATTTATTATTTTTGTTATGGTTTCTAGAATAACATTAACTGAATTATCATGTTATATAATCTAGTTTTTGCAGGACTCTTTAAGAAAATACTGTTGAAGGAATTGTAATTAAATATGTACATATAAGTTGGTTTGTTTTTACAGAAATTTCTTCTTTTCATATTTAAATAGAAATGATACATGCAAATTATGTATGATTAAAATGTGCTAAAATGGAGAATAAATATATCCCCTAAGGACACATACCTGCATATTTCAGGATGAAAGGACATTCCATTGGATAATACTGCACAAAAGGCTTTTTTTTCCCAAAGGAAAAGAAAAAAATATATTATAAGAAATTAAAGGAAAGTTAAATTATAAGCTTTAAGTCCCAAAATATGATGATTTTGTTTGTTTCTGTCCTATTTTTCCCACACTTGAAATAATCATATCCTATATATTGATGAGAGATATACACTCCCAACAGTAATACCACAGAAATGTGATATGATTAGTTTGCTCAGTTTTTTTAAATATCTTAAGATGCCTATAATAGAAGTTCCATTTCTTGATTTTCAAAATGTCTAGAGGTCCTGTCTCTTGAGTTTCTATTCAATAGGATCTTTTTCTATGCCATAAAATGTGTTTGAAAACCTAAGAAGATTTCTATTTCAGTGTTACCATGTCTTTGGTTCTTCCGGTCTCTCCAGAATAGTGTCCTGCCTGGGAGTTGTTAAATTAATTAAACAATGGGGCTGTTAGACTGAGGTGGCTCTAATGTCATGGTGGCTTACCTACAAAATCCAAAATCTAAGCCTGTAAATGCCACAAGGTTAGCAAATCAAGACACTAAGGACAACCAACCACAAACAGCCAACTAAGCTTTAAGCACCCATCAAATAATTCCTTCTTTGTTTCCACACTTCTCTTCGATAAGCTTTTCCCTGGCTCTTGTCTACTGAGTGCTACTAACAACTTTCAGTGTGGTGCTGCCTGATTCAAAATGACAAATACTCAAACTCTTACAATTTTTAATATGCCTCCATTTGTCTTTTAACAGAGTGCAGGCTCTAGTGCTGGCTCCTCAGCATTAAGACCATGTAGTGTTATTACCAGGACAACCTCTGTAAGCCTCTTGGTGCTGTGAAAAAAAAGCACCTTTGCATCTCCTCTGTGGTGGATGGTACTGTTTTCAATGTGCTTCACTCTCACTGTGCTTTCCACAGACCTGTAAATAACCATAGCTCTAATTATCTTTATCCTCAGTTATCTACTCTAGTACTTAACTAGAGCGATCTGATATTTCAGTTTAGTTGGGCATCTCTAGTCCAACAAATCTTGTCTGAGGAGGTGAAATGAGCCTTGAGATAATTTTTTATTACATTTTTGTTGTTTCTTTTTGGTTTGCCCCTGTTAATAGAGCTAATAATAGCTGCCGAGTAGGATTCTTTTATAGTCAACTAGTATAGTGTCTTCTTTTTCATTTCTCTTCCTCTTGTATGGGAAATGTGCAAAGAAAACACCCTCAATCGTCAGCTCCTGAGAAAAATCAGAAATCAAAGTGAGATCTGTAAGCAGGGGGACCTCAGAAATCTACCCAGCTAGTAAAAATTGTATGCCACATCCACCTGGGCCAAAGCTCCACTTAGGGAATAGTATAATTTGCCTGGGAGGAGAAAAGTTAATGGTGAAATTGTCATGTGTTGTGTTGATAGACGATAATGTCATTACTCTCATGCCTTTGGTGAATATTGGCTGTTTGATACGTATTATGCTACCTATAATGGTTTCATATACCAACAGGTTGATAAGCATGATTCTCCAATGAGGTCTTTTCTTGTCCTGCCTCTGCTAATAATTTGTTCCTCTGTATATGGTCTTATTCTGGCAGCCCAACTGTTGTTTCTGCAAATGATGTGCAGTGGAGACTAGAATATTTTTATATAAAATCTACAATGACTTTTATTTGCATTCTATTCCTGCTTGTGTGGTACCTGTTCCCCCATCAGATATAATTACAATAGGCAAGCTTGGAATTTACACACCTGGAAAGGTCACTTGAGTTAGTTCCAAAGCATCACACCTTTACCTAATATCATTTCAGCACTGTCAAGAAGGCAAGCACCTATTGTGGTAGTTTAATTTATGCAGTTTGTATGATATTAGCACCCTTAGTGATTTTCCATGAGTGGTGTGAACATAAACTTTTGAAACAATGACATGAATTAAGGTTACAGAACACTTTGACTCTCGTGCCTGAAAGTTTATTATCAGAACCTGTTTGATGGTGACAGCTTTCTCCCTCACTAGTGCTCGGTGACCTGCATTTAAACAGTGGGGGCTTTAATCAAAGAGACACATTTCCTCCCTGTTAGAGCACTATAGTTTCACATCACAGTCACAGCTAGTGACATGCTGAAAGGTCTGTGCCCAACTATTTTTGACGTTAAACATCAATCATTTTTCCATCTGAGACTGAACATGCACTATTAATCAATGAGAGAAATCATGAATTTTGACAAAATGAATCAAATTAAGTTTTAAACAAATGTCATGCCAGGACTTTGTTTCAACAAAGATGTTTTGGTTGTTATATTTCACTGCTGTGTACATATGGGTGTTTTTGTGTTGTATAGACATGTGTACCTTAATTTGTGAACAAATATCCAATCACATTGGGACACACAGTGACACACAGTGACAGACAGCGATTCATAAAACCAAAGCATGACTATACTTTCATTGTCTTCCATAGGAGAAGAGATTTTATTAAATAAAATTTAAATTGGAGGTGCTAATAAATCTCCAAGCAGAGTAGAAAGATATTATAGAATAACATGTCCTACATATACTGTGTGGTTGCTTCACCCCGAAGAGATGTAAAGTGGCAATTGGTCTAGTTCTTGCTTCATACTGATGAGGTACTTAGCAGAATTGCATTTATTCACAGGAGTTTTCATTTATGCGAAAATAAAAATGAAAATATAATTGGAATGTTGAGTTTGTATACTTGAGCTTGTAAAGATTAGGAGAGAGAAAATCTCATTTGTCTTTGTATGCGAGGGCACACTGCTCATTCTTTGTATGTCATCTATGAAAGGCCCAAAGGTAGTTGATAAGTGGCCTATTATATTCTTCACAGACAGTAATTTCTATTGACAACTGGGCAGCGAAAATGTTGTCATTGCCAATGGCATACCAAGGGGTTGCCTTAAAATGGGGCAATAGCATTATCCAGTGATAAGTCTGTCTCAGTCCAGAAATGTATGCTTACTTGGTCAACATAAGTGCAGAAGTTTCTATCCAGAAATACTTTTCATTTTTATGCAGGCCACTAAAAGACACTTCAAGGGCACACATACATGGTGATAAATGTTCACCTTTAGTGAAATGTATAATGTATTTTGTAACTTTGGATTCCTATGGACATTGAGGCTCAGAGTGATTTTGATTTCGGACATTAGTTCTTGGCAACTGTAAAATATGGGTAGGAATCGCTGGGAACAACAAGTCATTTACAGGAATGTTTAATTGCCTATTAATACTTACTTAATAATCTCTTCTTTTCTCTTTCAGCATCTGGCTATTAATATACAGAAGGTAGTAGGGAAAAGTGAAATAAAACTAAAATGAAGTAAATACTGTGTTCAGGATGAAGTACTTCAGCAGATATTTGTTTAACCTAAACTAATTATGTTAAAGAACAGTCAGTACCAAGCTTGCTGTTGTTTTTTTTATAATTAACATTTCCTAATAATTTTTGCATATTTATTAATGTTAACAAGAAAGCTTCGTCTTTCTACAAGATAATATATGTACTGCCACAAGAAAGCCTTATAGTTTTTCTACTAATACGATAGGAGATTTTATAAGAAAAGTAAGCTCAAAGCACCTCACGATACACAGCCTAGTTAGTACTTTAGATAAATCAAACACTTTCCTTGAAGATGCATAGTGTTCCAGAAGTACTGTACACCTAATGCAACAGCTGGGACCAGATAATTGAGTTAGATGCCTGGTGGGCAATAAATCTAAGTTAGAGTCATCCAAGATTTATGCTCAGAATAAGGTAGAAAGCCAATCATAAAACAAAACTAAACCAAGAATAACAACCACAATATTCAAGGAAGGAAAATAAATGAGTGAGGGAAAATAGTATCTTTTTTTCTAGGACTTCTTAACTTCCTGGGTAAGAATTTGTGCTTGGCTATTTGTTTTCATATCAGTATCACTGCTGATTCTGAGATTTCACTCAGAAATTAAGATTTCACTCTGCATTGGAGAGAAATCAAATATCCAGGGATCACCTTGCTGGGCACAGAACAGGTTAGAATGTTCCAACAATAGACAATTACAGAAGATTTGAGAGCAGAAGAGAGAGGGAGGTCATCACTTTCCAGATGCAGTGTTGAACATGCATGGGCAGAGATGAGGTCCAAAATAGCTCCTGGGAGATTTTCTTGAGCATCACTGATGTATATGATGGAGTTCGAAATAGAAGGTAGAGATTTCCAGAGATTGGTGAGATTGACAAGGGCTTCGGGGTGAGATGATCTTAGATTTTCAGCAATTGCCGGGTGAGATTTTTAAAACTTCCTGCTTTAGAGAAGCACCAGGTTGATATCACTGGTGACAGCGTCTCTGACCTCTGTCCCCCCAACCTCTCAATGGTCACGTCAACCTCTAATTCTTTCTGCTAAAACTGCTCACTTTTAAGTCCTCTATTTTGATGGATATTTTGTGCTCCATACATTCTCTTTCCTTTAGTCAGAAGGTAGAAGTCTTGCTCCAATTCAGAATTATTTTTTGGAGACAAAGTCCGAACAAATTGACATTTACTTAGAGGAAGGAGGTCTTTTTTTTTTTTTTTTTTTTTTTTTTTTTTGCAATTTTCTACTCAACAAATCTTACTCGGTGTTTGTCATGTATCAAGCAAGTTTCTGGCAAGTGAGGAATATGTCAGTGGTGAAGTGATATCCAAACTCTCTGGCCTTATGGAGCTTCCACTCCAGTGGAGTTAGAATACATGGAGTGTGTTGTAGTGATCTCAGGAGAGAAGTGTAAGTGGGGAGTTCAATTAAGTGGGCAAGACTGTGTACAGAGAATCTGGTTAGGAGGGAATTGCAATAATCCAAGGTGAGAGATGACGGTGTATTGAACCAGAATGGCAAAAGTAGAATCATAAATTTATTTGATTGTTGACTAATTCATTCATTCAAAACACATTGAGTGCTTGCCATGAGCAGGAACTACAGAGGGTCCGGAAGATAAGACAGAAAAAAATGATGCCTTACATTATGGAATTTAATAAGAAACATGATAAATAAATAAATTACATTATGAGATTATGTGTTATAGAAAAAAAGGCAAATCACAGTATGTAAGAGAGAATGGAAATGGAAATGCTGGGATATCTGTGAACAGGGTCAGTTAGGGTGGTCACATAGGCTTCTTGTCCCTGAGACTTTATACTCTGCTGTCTAGAGCTCTTGTTTCCAGAGAGAGGAATGCTTCCACTAGGAAATGTAACAATAATCCCATTGAAGGGAAGTTAGAACTGTTAACCTGCCAATGTTGGACTCATGGCTCTAAATCAATAGGCAAAGAAGGAAGTTCCATGTTGGCTGGGGTGACTAATCCTGACTACCAGGGGAAACTGGACTGATGCTCTCCCACAAGGTGAGAAAGAGTTCCCTGAAGTACATTCTGTAGGGCATCTCTTGTTACCATGCCTTGTGAGTAAAGTCAACAGGAAATTATAACAATCTGATCCAGGTAGGATACTAATGGTCCACGGCTTTCAAGAATGCAAGTTTGTAGTACCTACAAGGTACTACCAGGTAAAAACAAAAACACAACTTTCTGAAGTGCTTGCTGAGAGTAAAGAGTATTTGGAATGGATAATGGAATAAGGTAGTTATAAGTACCAGCCACTACCACGTGATCACTTATAGAAATGAGAACTAAAACTGTCATGAGCATTTTTTCTTATTTTGTTCACCTATGTTTTTCTTAATGGATAGATAGACACACAATATCCCTTTAGTAGGTAACATAGATACAATGACTTTATATTAAAGTATTAAAGTATTGTAACTTTATATTACAGCATTTAAGATATGGAATATCGGGGAGAAGAGTAGACATCACTGAAGGGCTTTATCTCCTCTTATGGGAAACAGTTGAGTGCATTTTTGGTTGGAAATGGGGTAGTTGTGTCACTTTAGGTAGAAATATGTCTTACTATTGCCTTTATTTGAAGATTAATTATGGTTTAAGAGATGGCTTATGGGTGCCAAGATAATTTACTGGTGGGCTTTGAGTACAGCAGATTGTCCCCCGTAATGTGGGGGGTGGGTCTCATCACATCAGTGGAAGATCTGAATAGGAAAAAGACTGACCTCTTCTCAACAAGAGGGAATTCTCATACAGATTGCCTTCTGACTTCATCCGCACCCTGTTCTCTTCCTTTGGATTCTAACTACTACTATTTCCTGTGTGTGCAGCCCAGCTGCCTCCCACATTATATTTTGTAGTCACCTGGTTTTTACAATCCTGGGAGCCAATTCCCTAAAATAAATCTCTTTACACACACACACACACACACACACACACATTCTATTTATTTTCCCTCTCTCTGGATAATTATGATTAATAGAGGGAATAAGGAAATGTGGCAGTAGCTGATGCATGAAGTGAAATCAAGAAAAAAATGTTTCAATATGGGAGAAATAACAGTATCTTCATATGTTGATGTGAAAGGTCCTCTAGAAAGAGGAAATAGATGCAAAGAAGGAGAAAGCAGTAAGATGAGCTGTGGTGATGTCACTGAGTGGATGTGAGGGAATGAGAAGATACACACCTTCAGGTGGATTTCCTTAGGGACATGGACAGGTCAGGATGATGACTGATGAATGGGAGGCTGGATATGTTGGTGACATAGTGGAAGTATTGGGAAATTGGTGACAAATGGTGGGATTCCACATGTATTTTGAAGGTAAACCCATAGAATTCAGGTGGGTGGATTTGCTATGAATCCACAAAATTTTTGGTAAAGAAATTTATTACTTTGTCCTGGGCATTCTTTTTCTAGATAACTGATTCTTTTTCTAGATAACTGATTTTCTAGACAACTTTATTATCTTGTATAATATTAGATCATAAAGAATAGGATGTAAATATTGCTTTTGAACAAATACATGTTTGCGGGTTTTTTAAGATTTTATTTATTCATGAGGGACATGGGGAGAAGGCAGAGACACAAGCAGAGGGAGAAGCGGCCTCCCTGTGGGGAGCCCAATGTGAGATTCAATTTCAGAACCTGGGATCACTCCCTGAGCTGAAGGCAGATGCTCAACCACTGAGCCACCCAGGTGTCCCAACAAATGTATGTTTTAAATCATCACCAAATAATTGACTAATACCAATTTAGCAATAAGAGTTAAAAGAAAGTACTCACGCGTTAATATATTATCAACTACAAATTTACAGATAAAATTTAGTGTTCATACAATATTATACATGTAGATATATTGTATATTTCATATACATTTTAGTGTATTTTTTTTCATTTTAGCGTATTTTGAATTAGGAAGTACTTTCTACTAATATGCTTTAGAATGCTTTTTGACAGTAGCCAGATCACAAAATTTGTTTGTGATTTTATTTTATTTATTCCATTTTATTTTTTACAGTTACATTTTTTATTGGCATATGACATTACATTAGTTTCAAGGTACAATGTGGTGATCTGATATTTGTATATATTGTATTATGTATTATATATAATTGTATTATATGTATTATGTATTATGACAGTTAACATCTGTCACCATAATAGCTACAATTTTTTTCTCCTGATGAGAACTTTTAAGATTTAGTCTCTTAGCAAATTTTAATATGCAGTAGAGTGTTATTAACTATAGTCACCACGCCATACTCTACATCCTCAAGTCTTATTTATTGGTAACTGGAAGTTTGTGACTTTTTATGCCCTTCACCCCATCTACATCCCAACTTCTGGCTTTAATTTTAAATTAAATATTTTCTTTCTTTTTTTCTCTTTCTTTTTTCCCCCTTGCTCCCTTTTATTTTCTCTTTTTTCTTTCTTCTTTCTCTCTCTTCCTCTTCTTCCCATTTTCCTTCCTCTATCCCTTTTTAGAAATCATTTAGCAGATCCACATTAACAATTGTTTATTAAGAATTCAGTATGTGCTCCACACCATAAGTACTTTAATTAAAGTTTTTGAAGTGTAGACAAGTTGCTGTCCCTGAAGGTTTCAGTCTTTATTAAGGAGACAAAATTAATGTTTATGGAACAATTAAAAGATGAGTATGAATGTTTAATTTTGTCAATGCAAGTAATAATGTCTCTAAGAAAGCGAAGTTTGGCAAAGGGAGAAACCTTTTTAGACAAAGTTTCACGAAGAGGCTGGCACTTGAGGAGAGTAGTATCGTGTTAACATAGCTATGAAATTTAATATGTCGTCGCTACTGGCTACATTCTCTCATAATATATTCTGTTCTTTTGTCCCCTGTAATGTATGGTACAATCCTCATGGGGCTTTCTGTAAGCTGTGTTCTTCACAGAGATGGAGGGAATTTTAAAATAGCTCTTTCTGAAGTTGTCTCCAGCAAAAAAAAATTAGTTCAGATAGATGATGATCAAAGAAAGAAAAAAAAATGAGGGGATTATCTATTTTCTGGCAAACAACATGTCTCCTTACAGTATTTGCTTTTGAATTTTTCCTTTTTCTATGTGTGTGTGAGAGAGAGAGAGAGAGAGAGAGAGAGAGAGAGAGACCTGTATCTATAGGTTCCAATGCATAGTCATGTGCATAACACTTAAGAATAACTGATTGTGGGCAAAAGGGTTTTTTCTTCTAAAAATGATTTAAAAGGAAAATTTAGGTGATACAAATCAGCCTTAATTTAACACTTTATGAAGAGGGCAATCTGTTCCCAAGGGTCCAGAGAACTGTAAAATAGGGCAGACTGCAGGAAGCTTTTATAGGAAAAGTAGAAAATGAATGAGGGCTAAGGAAGCAAGTGCAGAGCCCAGGTGGCTTGGGATCTGGGGACCTGCTGACTGAATATGCTGCTTCTGGACAAGTAGAGCCTTTATAGCCACATGGAAGTTACCGAAGTTTCTGTTTGCTGATGAGGCTTCCCAGGCAGAAGCAGCTCCATCTTGGGCCTAGAAATTTATTGCAACAAATCTGAATAAAGGTGAACACGCCATAAATAGATCTAATGTGTCATGGGATAAAAAGACTAAATGGGATTGGCACATGGAGATCACACAGACATGCCTGGTGCTGCGATCAGACTCTACTTTCCTTCTTATAAGGAGCATTTGTATTTGCCAAGTAGAGTATTTTCTTAACAACTCTGCGAACTTGTTATTTCTACTCATCTTTTTCCTGTGTTGAAATGTGTTGTGTATCAAAACACGTATGCTTTGTCACGTTGTAACTTTTGCTGTGCGTTCAGTAGTTCAAACAAATGAAAATGCTTTGCTTTCCAACTATGGCTTTGATAAGAGAAACCAATGTAGAATGTGTTCAAAGAAAGCTAAATTTTACAGTAGGAAAAAACAAACAAAGAAACAAAAAAAACAAAACTAGTTGTTCCATGCTATTCAAGTTTTACATTGATTAAAACCATCAGCTACTAAATGATGTTTATTATTAATCAAAATGGCCTTCTTCTCTCCACTTCCCTTATGGACCAGTGGATCTTGGGTGGACTGCGTGTTCAGAAGTGATCTAAAAATGCTGTACAATAGGAACCAGGCTTTGCTTTGCTGTGTTTTAGTTCTTACTTTTTATGTAGCTGCACACTCTGCTGCGAATGACCTGAATGCACCAGATCCTCTTTGAAAGTTATCACTGCCCTTTTTTTCTCCACCGTGTTCTAGTAGTTATTGTTATTATTATTAGTGTCATCATAGGCACCATTCTACTTCCCAATTGCACAGTTAAATGACCCCTCCACATGCTACCCAGGCTGCCCCCCAAATCCCATATTCTATAATTCGTAATACACAGACTTAATTAGACAGGATCATCTACTTAAAGATGGGATTCATTTCCAATGTTTTTTGGTAATTAAAGCAAAATTCAAAGGCTACTACTGTTAGATTTATACACCAAAGGTTATGTTGAAAACACAATGACAGCAGTGAAACCCAACCTAGGTGGCCTGATTCCATACATAAAAGACAAGTCTCCCGAAAAATATCTTCTCTGCAAAGCTGATGCCTGCAATCTCTTTAATGAGGACAGATAGTATTTTTTTTTAATCCAAAGAGGACAGATAGTATTTTATTTCACAAGACCAGTGGAAGCTAAAAATACAAGTACATCACAGAGGTAGCTCATTGATTTATATTTATTCTGGGCTGTAAATGACTAAGATCAAATCCTTTCTCGCAAGGAAACTTTGTTACCAGGGAATTATGATTCCGAAAAGGAACAAAAGTGACTGCCTCGGAGAGAGGTGGTTCTTCAGCAAAAGAAGGCAAATCCACTCCCAGCAACATTCTGCTGGGGCCACCTTGGTAACAGCATTGCTTTCTTCTTCTTCTCCTTTTTCCTTTCCCTTTTTGCTTTTCTTTTCTTTTCTTTTTTTTTAATTGGGGCCTAATTGACCTATAACATATTAGTTTCAGGTGTACAATGTAATGATTCGAGATTTGTGTACACTGGGAAATAATCCCCACATTAAGTCTACTTACCATCCAGCACCAAAGAAGTTTACAATTTTCTTTTTCTTGTGATGAGAACATTTAGGATTTAGTCTTTTGGCTACTTTCAAATATGCACCACAATATCGTTGACTACAGTTCCCAAGCTGTACATTACCTCCATGGCTTATATATTTTATTCCTGGAAGTTTCTCCCTTTTGACTCCCTCCCCTCTAGCAACCGCCATTCTGTTTTGTTCAGAACAAAAGAGAGTTTTTGCTTTGTTTGCTCATTTGCTTTTTAGATTCCACATTTCTGCAAAATCCTACAGTATTTGTCTTTCTGCCTGACTTATTTCATTACTGCTTTCATAAGCATCCTGAAGAAGTAAGCTCTAGTGCCTTTGGAAACTGAGGAGGCAAAATGCTCATGAAAGGACCATATTCCCACTTTCCATTCTCACTGTTAAATATCTATGACCACTTCTGCCAAGCAGCTGAAGTATTGTTTTCTTGGTCACAGAGAGGAGAAAAGAGGTGGGAGCTGCTCACATGTCTGCTAATTCCTCCTTTTCCTTTACCCAGCTTAAAAATAACTAAGAAGTTCATAATCAAGAACATTGATAGATATTATCCAAGTATTCAAAGGAAAATATACAAATGGGATTCTATGCCCTACAAACATAAAATTTTGCCTTGGAATGTGAATTTTTGATTCAGGATCTAAAACTAACCAACCAACAAACTAGCCCCCAAATACTGTGCATTAGTTGTGATTATATATAAAAGTGAATTGTTTATTTAATTTTATTTAAGGAGTACTTACCAAAAATTTTTTTTCTCCTACTTCAGTACTACTCTATCATAATATTCTGCTGCTGAGGGTTCTACCTAGAAGGGTTCTACTGTCTTACAATGACAAAACCAGGTAGAAGGACTTGATAATATTTTACAAATAGTAAATATGATCATTATTTCTCTCACTGGCTAGGAAATGAATTGAAGAAACAAAATTCCTATCACTTCCAGTTACTCTTTAACATCTAGATTATTTTGTCTTAATTTTAAACTTTCTTCTCTTGGCCACAGGTAAAGAGCTCCTAATAATTTAACGACTTGATAAACATCTGAGGGTAAGAATTTAGTCTTTTATATCTTAACAAAATTCCTTGAGGTATCCCGGCAAGTAGAACAGAGAACCAGAGCCATCTATCCCACACTTGGTCTGGATGCTGGCAACCTAAACCAAAATCTTACAATCTACTTCATCCTGACTTTGTTATTTCCATCTTCATTCATTTATTCATCCTTCCAGAAATGTCCTGCAAAAGCAACTGATTTGATTGTTTGTTACTGGAACTTTTTGCCAGCTTCAACAACTCTTCAGTGGAAAACATCAACAGATAGTTTGTACTCTAAAATTACTTGAACCCCTGGCCAAAATTCTAACCTTACCATTGTCACAAATCCTGGGCTATTGAATCAGAATTCTTATCCAACCTTAATCAAGTTCCAGCTATGAAAGATGCATTTTATTTTTAATTTTAAAAGATTTTGTTTTTTTATTTTAGAGAGAGAGAAAGATTAGAGAGAAAGAGACAGAGTACTCGAAAAGGGAGGGGGTGGGGGGAAAGATTGAGAATCTGAAGCAGACTACACTGAGCACAGAACCCAACTCAGGGCTCAACCCCAAGATCCTGAAAATCAAGAGTCGGCTGTTTAAACAAATGAGCTACCCGGGTGCCCCAAAAGATTCACTTTAAACACAACCAAATCTCAATAGCTCTCACTTCCTTTCTGCAATCTGAGACTGTTTTTGTTGTGGAAAGAGAGAAACTCAGCTTTGTCTCATCCACAGGTTGTGTTGGTGATGAACACCTGGAAAACAGTGTGAGCAAAGGCATGAAAGTGGAAACACATATGATGTTTAGAAAATGGCAGGTGGCATATTTTGACAAAGATTTAAATTGTCTGGAAATAGTTACAGAGCATTGAAAAGCAAAGGTAAGATCATAATGACAAGAATCTTAAAGCTTGTATTAGTTTTAGACCAATAGTTTCTCACTAAACTATGCCAACACTTTGGGATGTTTTGATAAAGTAGTATGTGTGATGAAACTAATGTGTAATTATATCAAATAAATTTTAGAAATAATTTACTTTTCAAAAAAAATTAAAAAAATAAAAAAAAGAAATAATTTACTTTTCAAAAAAAATAGTAAAAGCAGCTTTAAAGTTTTCCATCTTATTTTGATTGTCCCCTGCCTTCTTTAATGGGTCTGAGCTAGTAATTTAGTAATCATTTTCCCAAGAAGGGCTGTTGGGGTAGACAGGACAGAGCAAAAGCCAAAAGTTTTTTTACGCAGAAATGTGACAAAATCTGTATCAAGATGGTAAGCAAAACTTTAATTTTTCTCATACTATATTAAAAAAGAATACTGATATTCTAGAATTGTATGCCTGTGGACAGAAACATAAAGCGAATCACAATCAGTTTCCAGCCTGAAAATTCCTGGTAGAGTGTTTGATTCTACTGCATTGATGAACAAACAAATAAATAAGTAAAAAGCCTTGCTTGTGCATGGTGACATGCTAGTCATAATATAAGGAGAATTTTTAGATAAACGTTTATTCTTTAAGTGCTTCCAATGCCTCTGGGAGGCATTGCTCATGATTTGAAGAGAAGAAACCACTGCAAGTGCTCTGTCTCTCTCTCCTCTTACTTACTAAAAAGGACAATGTCAGATAGTAGCAACTGCCTTGACACTTAATCCCATATCTTTATGATATATCACCAGGTCTCTGTCTACACTGGGAATTTTTAATCAAAATAATTCAAACAATCAAGTACAGGAGAGTTAAGACCCCTATGCGGTCTACCTTTTTGTTCTATGCACTTGGCATGGCACCAGGTACATAATAATTTCCAATTAAAATATTACATACATATCAAGGGAGAGTATAGAATAAAGGCATTAAATCTCTACCAGAATATGTTGTTGACATGATGATAACAACAACAAAGAATCTGACGTGGGTAGAATTGCTTCTCTTCTTTTAGGACATGTCACTTGCCTATAGTCCTAACATTGTATTTGGATGCCTAAGTCTTTATAAGTTTTTATATTCTGTCTTGGTCTGACTGAGATGCCATAACAAAATGCTATAGAGTAGGTAGCTTAAAAATAACAAAAATTGGGCAGCCCGGGTGTCTCAGTAGTTTAGCGCCACCTGCATCCCAGGGTGTGATCCTGGAGACCTGGGATTGAGTCCCACGTTGGGCTCCCTGCATGGAACCTGCTTCTCTCTCTGCCTGTGTCTCTGCCTCTCTCTGTCTCTCATGAATAAATAAATAAAATCTTTAAAAAAATTAGCAGAAATGTATTTCTTACATTTCTGGGGTCTAGAAAATTGATCAAGGTGCCAGTAGGTTTGGTACTTGGTGAAAGCTGGCTTCATGGTAAACAGATCTTTTCTCCTAAGTTCTCACTTAGTGGAAGGGGAAGCTCTCTGGGTTCTCTTTAATATGAGCACAAATCTCATTCATAAGAGTGGGCTCCTCCTACTAATTATCTCCCAAAGGCTCCACTTCCAAATAGTACCCCCATTGGGGATTAGGTCTCAGCATATGAATTGTGAGTGAGGACAAACATTCAGCCTGTAGCACTTTCCTTCCAAGTTAATTTCTACTTCAGGTCATATGTGGTAAACTAACATTAGCTTTGACACTAACATGTTAAAGATGGACAGTGACACTATCCCAGATTTGGGATACTGGTGTTTGATAAAGCTGGTTAATCAATGCTATGATATACTCTCATACTTTGGAAGGAATGGTGCTGGAGGGGAAGACTTTTAAGGGTTTGGGTTATTTATGCAGATTTTGAACCTATAATTTCAGAATGTTATAAAAAAAAAAAAAAAGACTGTAACATGTAGGTGAGAAATTGCCAGATTGCATATGCTTTTCCCATTTAGCTCTTATTTGATGGTACTGTTTTTCCTAATTTTAAAACAATAATCTTATATGATACAGGCATGATACACAAAAATATGCAAATATGTTTAAATAATTCATTATGACTCCATTTAGAAAAATATAACTTCCTTTAAGTAAGAGATTACAAAATTAAGAATAGTTTTGGATATTGTACTGAGCAATGAGAAGGATACAATCTTCGAGTAGATGAATTATTGCTTAGACAAGGTTAATATTTAAAATAATTTATAAATGAGTTAGCTGTGGTTTAATTCAGTGATGATTCTGTCTTCAAAATATTCCCCTTCATTGGATACTGATGGATTTTTTTCCTACAAAGACAAATTAGATTCTACATCATCATTGAAGTGTTTGCCAATTGACCATGACAGAAATTCTCTTCCAACCAAGTCTTCCAGCAATTTCTTCTATATCACTATCACTGCATATATGTCCTTGTATATGTTAAAGGAATTTGGGTCTGTGCCTTATCTTTCCGATTCAAAAGTATCTTCAAAAACAAGCCATATCTTGTTTATCTATATGCCTGTCAATTAAGTTTTCAATATATGTCCATTAAATTGAATCGGATACTAATAGTAAACTCATGTAATGCTAAGTGCTAGATGAAATTTTTATTGCAATGTACATATAATTTATTCCCTATAGCAAACCTGAGAGTTCTTACTCTTTTACATATGGAGATACCAAGGCACTGATAAGTTCAGCGCTTTGCCTCTGGTCATGCAATCAGTAGGGGGCTAATATAGAATTTGAACCTAGGCAATCTTTTCCTAGAGTGCATACTGTAAACACTATGCTTTCCTGCCAGTTGTATGACTAAAGAAATACATACAGGAATTCACATAGCTTTCAATTTTGTATTTAGTTTTCTTTCTTATTAATACGAATGAATATTCATTGACATATGACATTGATATATGACATACTTATTTACGTATATTCATATTCACATGCATACACATATCTATATATGAAACCCTAATTACAAATAGATGTACAGGGGATCCCTGGGTGGCGCAGCGGTTTAGCGCCTGCCTTTGACCCAGGGCGCGATCCTGGAGACCCGGGATCGAATCCCACATCGGGCTCCCGGTGCATGGAGCCTGCTTCTCCGTCTGCCTATGTCTCTGCCTCTCTCTCTCTCTCTCTGTGACTGTCATAAATAAATTTTAAAAAATTAAAAAAAAATAGATGTACAATGTAAAAAAAATCAAAATAAGAAATGTTCTCACAGAAAGTTCAATGCTCTCTAATCCTACCTAGGACCCATAATCACTGCTAGTAGTTTGGGCTGTTTAAAAAGATTTTATTTATTTATGAGACAGAGACAGAGAGAGCAGGGGAGGAGAAGAGGGAGAGGGACACCCTCAGCTCAGCACAGAGCATGATGTGTGGCTCCACTTCATGACCCTAAGATGACCTGAGCCAAAACCAAGAGTTGGATGCCTATCTGACTGAGCCACCCAGGCACTCCACCACTAATAGTTGAGTGAGTATTCCTCAAAACTCTGTAAATATACACTGAACTTGAGGAGACATCCAAAAGAATGCTCATAGCAGTATTATTCAGAGTGATCAAACAGAAATTCCATTTCCTTCTAATGTAAAAGGAATTAATACACTGAGATATGATCTTGATGGAATGCTGTTTTTGTCTTCATTTGGGTCTCCTGGTAAGGATACTCTGAGAAGAGGAGCAGGTAACTTATTGGGAAGTTGATCCCAGAGAGTAATTGTTGAAGGCACGGGGACTGTGACAAGAGGAAGGAGGAAAAGTCAATAGGGTGCATTAATGAATAGTTTTCCAGTGCAGGTAACTGGGGATCCTTCCTCCTGGAGACATTAGGGAACTATGTGCATTGGGTCAGAATTCAATCCTTAATAAAGGCAGCCTGGCATCCATGAACACATTCTTTTGGCCTTAACAATGTGGAGAAGTCAAAGAGTGGCCAGTTTCAAATGATCATATCTTGTGTTCACCTAATTCACCCTTACCTCTTACCTGTCAAGTGTCCACCTGTTAATAACTTTGCCTTGCATATCAAAAGGATTCAATAAATACATGAAAATGTGAGTGAACAAGTGAACACATTTAGTATACAATTTCACGATCAGAATTTTTTTTCTTGCTATGAAGGTAACCTCTAATCCATGCCTTGTGACTTCCTTTAGATATGTTGTAGCCAACGGCCCAGGACTCTCCACTTGAGTTGGGCCTTTAAAACCTGAGTGCATCTATGTAAACATAAGATTCTTTGAAATTTGAGCAACATGATAATTCTGACAAATAGGAGATCATTGAAACAGAACATGCCATTATGTTGTCATGAGAAACAAAGATATGAATGCCTCCCAGGTGAGTGCAGGGAGGATCGTTTGACGAAAGTCAGGCTTCATTGGCAATAGGTAAATAAATGAATCTCCTCTCTAGTCATCCCTCACTTAACTCATGAGTGATGAGAGAACACAAAAAGCAAATACCTTTTAGATTGCTTCTCAGTCTATCAGAGCATAATCTCTTTGATACTTCAATGTTTTATAATCTATATTTTGTCCTCTTTGATGTGTTCTTGTGATCTAGACACTGCTCCTGACTTATCGTCTTAGCCTTCCCTATAAATTGAGTTCAGATTATTCCTCTTGGAAAGATATTCACCTATATCAAATGAACATTTCAATAAGATGTTCCCATTTCATTTTCAGCTGATTTAAACCAGCAGCTGGGCTCCAATTTGCAAGTTGAATTTGCCTGCTCTAAAATGCCACAGCTACAAACTAATACAAAATTTGCTGTCCTTAATTCTCCTAGGATTTGATAACTTGCAACAGGGGGTTGGGTAAAGGAACATTCATATTTATTTCTTGAAGGGCTGGAAAATTATCTTTCCTTAAAAATGGAGAACAATTTCAAGTGATGTGCATGCATGTATAAATTTAAACTGCATATGTACACCCAGAATAAAATCACACAAGGCAAGATGATTATGTTTTATAATTGAAGGTTTTGCATTGAATGTATTTCCCTACATCATATTTATGATATTTAAAATACCAAAATCCAGAAAGCCTGCATAAGTAGACAGTCATAAAAAGAATACATTTTTTAATATAGTAAAAAATGTAAACAGAAAAAAGCTTCTCAGCCATTTTTAATATTTTACATATTAACAGATACCTAAAGAATAATTTAAGTCACAAATCATTGTCCACATATTTTATTTTTTTCATTTAATGGTTCCAAATGTATTTTAAATGCTCATAATTGAACAAATAAATAAGTGGAAGTTTTATAGTGAGATATTGTCAGTATGTACTGGAGTGTTAGTTATTTTCTTGTATGTAGTATTTCTATAATAAAGGAGTAAATTATTTTAAAAATAAAGAATTATAGAAGATAGATCCACTTGCTTACCATCAGACGTAGATTTCTTCATCATAAAATATTTTTTAACAGCTATCCATTGAACAAATTGTTAAGATTTTACTGATTGTATAATTTCCTTATAGTTCTCTTTAGAGCAATACAACGTGTGATACCCTGTTTGGACCTATTTCTTTTGATGATTTCACTAGTCTATGGTCATTACCCCCTTATCCAGAATGCACCTTTGCTTTTTGTAGTTTCAGTTACCCAAGGTCAACTGCAGTCCAGAAACGGATAATCCTTCTGACATGTCATCAGAAGGTCATTAGTAGCCAAACCCTACAGTGGTCCATTCATTTAATTTCATCTCATCATGCAGGCATTTTATCACACTGTCATAGGAAGAAAGGTCAGTACAGTACAATAAGATATTTTGAGAGAGATCATATTCAGGCAACTTTTGTTGGAGTCTATTATTATAACTGCTCTATTTTATTATTTTTGCTGTTAATGTCTCACTGTGCCTAATTAACCTTTATTATAGACATGTATGTATGCAAAAAATATTCCAAAAAATGAGGTAGATAGGGTTTGGTACTAAAAGTGGTTTCACCCTGGTGGTCTTGGAAGGTTCACCCTGTGATAAGGGGGAATGATTATACCTGTCGCTGACAACATGACAGACAACTGTAATAACAATACTTGACTCAGAAGAGTCACCTCATTGCTGGTATTCACCATGCTGTGATCTGTTCTTAGTACTTGTCTGTTCTTAGTACCATGGTACTGGGTACTGCTGGTATTCATCAAGCCTGTCTTTTCTTAGTACTGTGTCAACAAACGAACAAAATTACAAATACCTTCACCCCCTCATCAGAACAGAAGAATGCGGGACACCTGAGTGGCTCAGTGGTTGAGTGTCTGACTTCAGCTCAGGGCATGATTCTGGGTCTGGGGATCCAGTCCCATGTCTGGCTCCCTGTGGGGAGCCTGCTTCTCCCTCTGCCTATGTCTCTGCTTCTCTCTGTGTGTCTCTCATGAATAAATAAATAGAAACTTTAAAAAAAAAAAACAGAAGAATGCAAATAATCCCCCCCTTGGAGCCTCTGCAAAGGTAGTTGAGATTATACCTACTGGCATTGTTTTTTAACATAGCCTAGACTCAAATGGGGCAGTGCTTTGTGTTCTCACTCCTCTCTGGACCAAAGGGCAGCTATGCATTAGAAAGTATTTAGCATGGCCTTGACCAATTGTCCTTTAATGAGGTCCCTGAGTAAATACCTGCACAACAGCAAAACCTACAATGACTTTGTAACTGAAATACAAAGAACAGAAATGCATCTGAAGTATAGAGCTGAAACTATTATTTGATATTGACAAATGATCACATATTATGTGACTTCTATATTATGTAATCACATGTAATTTATTTTATTTTTTAATTTTATTTTTTTAAATAAATTTATTTTGTATTGGTGTTCAATTTGCCAACATACAGAATAACACCCAGTGCTCATCCCGTCTAGTGCCCCCCTCAGTGCCTGCCACCCAGTAACCCCCACCCCCTGCCCTCCTCCCCTTCCACCACCCCTAGTTCGTTTCCCAGAGTTAGGAGTCTTCCATGTTCTGTCTCCTTTTCTGATATTTCCCACTCATTTTTTCTCCTTTCCCCTTTATTCCCTTTCACTATTTTTTATATTCCCCAAATGAATGAGACCATATAATGTTTGTCCTTCTCCGACTGACTTATTTCACTCAGCATAATATCCTCCAGTTCCATCCACATTGAAGCAAATGGTGGGTATATGTCGTTTCTAATGGCTGAGGAATATTCCATTGTATACATAAACCACATCTTCTTTATCCAGTCATCTTTCGATGGACACTGAGGCTCCTTCCACAGTTTGGCTATTGTGGATATTGCTGCTATTAACATTGGGGTGCAGGTGTCCCAGCGTTTCATTGCATCTGTATCTTTGGGATAAATCCCCAGTGGTGCAATTGCTGGGTCGTAGGGCAGGTCTATTTTTAACTCTTTGAGGAACCTCCACACAGTTTTCCAGAGTGGCTGCACCAGTTCACATTCCCAGCAATAGTGCAGGAGGGTTCCCTTTTCTCCGCATCCTCTCCAACATTTATGGTTTCCTGCCTTGTTAATTTTCCCGAATTCTCACTGATCCAGTCAACCTATAGGATGTTTCGATGAAAAATCAAGTAGAGTAAGGAAGATCAAGAGTAAACTCACAAGTGAAGATTTGTCTCCTTCTCTAAAAAATAAGCAAAAGATATGGACAAAGGATTGAATGAGTTCAAATGGAAAACTGTAACACATTTATTTTTAAAATGAGACTAAATCTGAAAAGTAAGAATACCCAAATATGGAACAAAACCACAACACATATGAAAATATGTCTTGAAAGAATGATGTGGCCAGCATTTTTCAAATATAAGGATACATTCAAAGAAGCTTCTGCAGTTTATAATACACTATTTATCAAATATGTTGCTATTTATTGAAACTGGCTCATAGAACAATTTCCTTAACTGAAATGATAACCACTCTGTCTCAGGTGTACTGTGTGCCAGGTTGTCTTAGTTACTTCCTAGTTTTATAGTGGTTTCCTCCATTACTGTTGGGGTGTTCGAGGTATAATTACCCAGAAAACAAACAAGCAAACCAACCAACAAACAAAAACATGCACATCCAGAATTGAAGTGAAGTTCTTTTTGAAATTTACTTTGTCTTCTTAAGGAATAGACTAGCAGCCAATTAGAGTTTAGTTCCTGGACAACTTTAGTTTGGATTAATGTTAGGAGGCTGTTTTTCGTTTTGTTTACTTTGCTCCATATGCAAATTAATTTTGGTGGTTCCGTTTGACAAAACATTTTGCAAATGACAGTAAACATTTTGCAAACTGAGTATCATCCACACATCATGTATTCTTTAACAAGAACAAAATAAGCATGCTCATTCAGTCATAATTATATTCAGTCAATCAGAAACATCACCTGCCATCTTTTTAGGGACAGTCCCACCAGGGAGTCTGACGAATCTTCACGCCTGCAGATTGCAGAATGCCAGCTTCCTCAATAAGACCAAGAACAATGACTTACGCTTCTGTAACTGTAAGATTTCCTATGTTACCTCGAGAACTCATCTTAATGCTTTCCAAATGACTTTAAGCAACGTTTAGAAAAATTCCTGAAAAGAAAGTTAAGTAGACTCTTGGATTCGGTATCTGTTGAAATCATTCCCAAATTTGATGGGATTTCATATACTCAGTCCATATAAAAATATCTTCATAGTTGTTTGTTTCCCTAAATGTCTCAACTTTTGAAGAAGAATTTGCTGCATCAGAAATAAAGCACTCATTGTTTAGTAAGTGAATTAGTAAGTGAAGACATTCTTATAAACAGATCCAAATAATGCTTTTGTTTTCTTCTTCAGGTTCAAAGGGTAAGGTTTTAAAGCACACCTCACAATTAGATAATTAGATAATGCAATTTTATTTTTCAAAAAAAAAAAAAAAAAAAGCCAGATGACCTAAGAGTGATAATGTGGCAACCTACCTTGATTTCAGACTTCTGACTTGCTGAATTGTGAAAGAATAAATTTCTGTTGTTTTAAGCTACCTATTTTATTGTATTTACTACAGCAGCCCTAGGAAACTAATATAGGAGTCTAGCAAGAATGTTGATGAATTAAAAGAGCAGCAGAAACAATAGGATTGATTTCTGAACATATAAGTGGAATCATTACAGTTCTTATGCCAAAATGTTTTGTTCCTAAATGTCTAAAATAATGTTATCAAATATTCTAATATTAATTAAGACAAGAATATGTCTGTATGCAAATACATTCACATATATACCTATATAGGTAATACCATTTCTTAAATTAATGCTTGTTTTAACTAACATGAGCACATTAGCCCAAAAAGAAAAATGCTCATTGGATTTCCTTGTATTACTTTATTAAGAACAGGAAAGGTGTGTGGGCCTTGAGGATCTGTGGGCACAAAAACTACTCAGTGAGATCCTGGCAGATCTCTTCTGTGTATGTCTCTGAATCTGTGAAACAAAACTCTTAGACAAAGTGAGCTCTAACATACTGTCTAACCAACTAATCACATGATTTCCTTACTAAACAAATATTAAAAGTTTTATTTCTCTGAGAACTCTGCATAATATTTTATTATGTGATAATGTAACAACCTATGACTATTTTCATTCCAATTTTCTAGAAGGAATGAAATACCATTGCCATTTTGAATGCATACTTCAATTGATCTGACAAACATTTACTATTTCGTATATATTAAAATCACTCTTCCTTCTCGCAAAAATATTTGTAACAGTGAGCCTGGTGTAGTGTTGAGGCATCAATAGTGTTTGACTGTAACAGAATGCTTACGTAAACAATATTATGAAACAATGTATTTTAAATTACATGTGATTACTTTGGAAAGAAATTGAGGAAGACACAAAGAGATGGAAAAATATTCCATGCTCATGGATTGGAAGAATTAATATTGTGAAAATGTCAATGTTACCCAGGGCAATTTACATGTTCAATGCAATCCCTATCAAAATACCATGGACTTTCTTCAGAGAGTTGGAACAAATTATTTTAAGATTAGTGTGGAATCAGAAAAGACCCTGAATAGCCAGGGGAATTAAAAAAAAAAAAAAACATAGCTGGGGGCATCACAATGCCAGATTTCAGGTTGTACTACAAAGCTGTGGTCATCAAGACAGTGTGGTACTGGCACAAAAACAGACACATAGACCAATGGAACAGAATAGAGAAACCAGAAGTGGACCCTCAACTTTATGGCCAACTAATATTCGATAAAGGAGGAAAGACTATCCACTGGAAGAAAGACAGTCTCTTCAATAAATGGTGCTGGGAAAATTGGACATCCACATACAGAAGAATGAAACTAGACCACTCTTTTGCACCATACACAAAGATAAACTCAAAATGGATGAAAGATCTAAATGTGAGACAAGATTCCATCAAAACCCTAAAGGAGAACACAGGCAACACCCTTTTTGAACTCGGCCACAGTAACTTCTTGCAAGATACATCCACGAAGGCAAAAGAAACAAAAGCAAGAATGAACTATTGGGACTTCATCAAGATAAGAAGCTTTTGCACAGCAAAGGATACAGTCAACAAAACTCAAAGACAACCTACAGAATGGGAGAAGATATTGGCAAATGACATATCAGATAAAGAGCTAGTTTCTAAAATCTATAAAGAACTTATTAAACTCAACAACAAAGAACAAACAATCCTTCATGAAATGGGCAAAATACATGAAGAGAAATCTCACAGAGGAAGACATAGACATGGCCAACAAGCGCATGAGAAAATGCTCTGCATCACTTACCATCAGGGAAATACAAATCAAAACCACCATGAGATCCCACCTCATGTGGGAAGGAGACAATGCTGAATATAAGCACTGAGAGAAACATAATGTAAGAGGAGATTGGAATCACTTTTACTTATGTGCTGTGGTTTTGGAATAAACTAGGATTTTCTAATGTCAGTTCTGTCAGGAGCTTGGTTACTTACATGTCAAATGGTTCATGGTATAGCCCTCTCATACATAACATGACATATACAGACTATAGTCATTTGCAGTCTTGAAACATTTGTGATTCTAAGAGGATAAGGGTGTTATGAATAGCTATTTTCATTGCAAGTATTATGTAGTAATATTATGGGTTTTTAACAAGGATTAAATGAAAAGATTTTTCTTCATTTGAGGGAAAACATCAAAACCAATATCTTGGGTGTGCTCTTCTACAACTGGAATCCTAAACTGAATAGTTGAGAAAGAGACTTCAAACAATTATGGGATCATTTCAAAAAATGAATGTTCTATTGGCTCTTTTCTTGGAGCAGATTTTCAAGAAAAAGAGAGCCTTTATTCTGTAAAGTTATTTTGTTAAAAGCAGGACAAAATGGGAAAAATGATAAGAGTTTCATGTGAAAATTCTTTTCTTTTGCATGAAATAAAATAATATTCAGATTATAGAAGAGTAAAGGAATGCTTGTCCTTTATGTCTGATATCATTGGTGACCCATGTGTGCCTAATATGGCCTCAGACAAATCCCTGTCCTGTAATGAAGAATTTGGAATGAAGTATGAGATAATAGAGATAACTAAATTAATACTTTATTAAGAACTTGATGATTGAAGTAGATCATAACAAACAATATTCAATTAGTCATTTTAATCTGATATGCTAATATTTTTTAAAATACTCAGGATCTTGTGATATGTTGAGTTTTTCAATCAGCATTTATAATTGCTGGCTTTTTATTGTTTTTATTTTTAATTGATAAAATACTATACTTAAAAAATGAGTGGGCTAATAGAAACAAAACCAGAAGTTTTGTTTTGTTTCAGATTTTATTTAAATTCAAGTAAGTTCACATCTCGGGTATTATCAGTTTAAGGGTTAGAATTTAGTGATTCATCAGTTACATATAGCCATACCCAGGGCTCATTAATTACATCTTGTGCCCTCCTTAATGTCCATTACCCAGTCACCCCCTCCCCCACCCACATCCCTTCCAGTGACCCTCAGTTTCTTCTCTACAGTTAAGAGTTCCTTAGGGTTAGAAATCAAAAGTTTTTGACAGAGCCATTGGGGTCTCCTTCCCAGTTCCCTCTTCCAACCTGTTTATGAAATCATGAAGCATTTTTGCTCACTCTCTGACTTTCCACCCAGCATGAAACCATACTTATGAAATACTAAGCTTATCTCAGGAGAAACTTAAAAACAGGAGCTTTAGAATAACTATCAGGCATGGTAGTAAAAAGGGTTATTATTGTTCAGGGCAATGCATAGAGGAATGAATTGAACTTTCAAGTACAAGAGTGAAAGAGTCTCAACTTTGTCTAGTTTGCTCCTACTATGTTGGCAAGAAATCCTATGCTTGTCCTGTCTCCTCAGGCAAGAGACTGGAGGAGGCTTCTCTAGAAAAACTGAATGGCTCTTGAAAAGGCTTTGCTTTATTGCCTCATAACAGCCAAAAAAAAAAAAAAACCGCCCAGAGCCTTGTCCATATGCACAGGACTTCCAATTTTTTAATGCTGTCTTCCTAAATAAAAATAGATGTCTATGGAATGTTAAATATCTGCACACAAAAAAAAAAAACTGTAAAATGAAAGTAAAAGACAAAAAACCTGAAAGCACAAAACTCATAAGATACAGAAACAACACAAGATTTGGAGAGAAACATCCAAAATAATGATAAATAACATACTTAGGAGATAAGATTTCACATTCGTGAGCCTAAAACAGGAGCCTAAAAAAAAAGAATCCTAATATATGCATTATTTTATTATCAGTTAATAATTAATATATCAGTAACCATAATTAATTAATCTATTATATATTAAAATGGATTTTTATTTGACTTATATATAAACTTAATAAGTGACATTCTATCCAGGAGTTTATTCTTAAAAGATTGATTTCATGGGATGGCAATAGATTTCAATGGAGGAGAAAATAGCCTAGTGAACAAATAAAGTTGGTAAAGGCTGCAGGTGAGAAAATTAACAGATGTCTATAATGAAAATTGTCTTAGTTATATTTCAAATGATTATATGAAAAATCAGTCCTCCAAAAGGTACAGTATATAGGGCTTGCCAAACTGTTTGGCAATAGAATGAACCATTTTGCACAGATTATCTAAAGGAAATAGGGTTCCTCAAAATAGGTCATGGGGAATGCTGACCTGTGCTTCATTTATTGAGTTATTTCACAATATAACCCACTTATTTAGTTTTTGTATGTAATCCGAACAGTTGATTTATGTCATGAAGTATCCACTTTTTAATGCAATATATTAAATTTTCATTTGTTTTTTTTCCTTTAACTAACTTTGCCATATTGCAAGTATCTTGTAGAATGAATGATTTAAATTATGCTTATATTTTCACTAGCTTCAGAGTAAAGTGTTTACTAAAAGTAATAATGGAAAAAGAAATATAAAGGTAATATGTAAGATCAGAAATTTTCTGTGAATTGTTTTGTGTTCAGCTTCTATGATTTCATAGCCTTGGGGGGCAGTGTAATGTAAGCTGTCTCTGAATGACCCATTTATCTCTAGGTTGAAGATTCTAAGCATCTTAGTTATTTCTCAAAAATAGAATATCTGAATTTAGAAGAAACCTTAAAGTCATTCAAGATTAAGTGATATAAAAAAGAACCTAAACAAATACAGTCCATATAGACATCACACAAAAAACCCTGAAAATATAATTAATGTATTTCTGAAGTCAAAGTCATGCTAGATTTTATTTATTTATGTATTTATTTATTTACTTATTTATTTTATTTTTTTTGCATGCTAGATTTTAATTATCAGAGAAGTAAATTGTGTTATTTTTTTTCTTGAGTTAAGATTTACATTAAGATGTAAAAACACTTCAGAATTTGAGAGTTGCTCCAGCTCAACTGTCTCTGTCACTTCATGCTCTGTGACTTGCCTATGCCTCCTCATCCAAACCTTTTTGTTATCAAACTTGACCACCCTGCCATAAAGAGTATTACTTGATTTGCCCAGCTGGCTAGTGACATTTAGGTCTCTTCAGAAAACAGATGACTTCTAAATTAACAGAGGCTGATTTTCTGTTAAGAAAAAAAAAAAAAGATATTTTTGAAAAGTGTTTTCCATCACATTTTCTATCCCCACCCCCTACATCCTCTGTTGGCAGAGAGAGTGTATACCTTCATTAGTATCCCAAAATGTTAATCACAAATCTATGTTAAAAGTTTCCCATATGTAAATATAAATTTATATTTTTGAGAAGAAAATGTTAAAATACAAATTTGCATAGAAATAGAAAATATAAACTATCCTTGCCTATAGAGGGATTGAAACACAAGACATGATAGTTCATTGTTTAGACACAATATTATTTTGCCTTTGCATTGATTTTTATGTAATGACCTTCACTCACATAAAAAGAAATTTTTTATATAAAATAAAGTAAGACAAAGGGTCTTAATTTATTTCTATATCCAAGTCAAATAAAAATGAATATTTAGCAACATTTTTTAAGTAAAGAATGAAAGTGATCTCGCAGATTATTATTTTTATGATTCAACAAACATGCGTGTTCAACCTCCATAAATACAGAGGCATCCAATAGACACACAACTATATTTACCAATTCCACAGTACTATGTACGTCAACATGTTCTATTTTGCCATTTACTTACGTGGCATAATCTTCAAAACATTTAAACATTATGATCTTTAAATTGTTCAATAAAGACAAATTTACACCCATTTAGTCTTGTCAGAGAATTTCTTATGATTGAAGATAGACATTATGACCTAGTACACCATTTCTTGGTACAAGGAAAATAATCAGAGCACTATATCAATAGACACTGTTTTCAAAATACGTGCATAATAGATATGATATAAATGTGTAGATGACCATGAGGATTGGTGACAAGATTGGAGAAGAAATTAAAAAGCATGAAAACTGAGGATGTGATATGAAGTTCTAAAATGCACAAACCTTACTTCAAAGCAGAAGTGCAAAGCAGAATCTAGTAATTCTCCTCAATATCAGGAAGCTTCTATGTCCTTCACATTGGTTCTTCTTCCACTATGGAGAAATTTCTGGGTTTTACCCCATTCCAGCATTGCATAGGAGACACATGTCCTTATGCTGGCAATACAATCTTCAAATCAATTAACTGGCTTAATTTCCAGATCCATCATAAAACATATTCTGGTGGAACATATAATTATTGGAGTAATGTAAACAACACAAATATTTTAAAAATCCCTACATGGTCTTCTTTTGTCTTTGTTCTGATTTCTGGTGGAGATGAAATGCTATAAAGTATGAAGAAAACATTTTAAATTTAAATTGTGAGTATTTGGAGGGCTCCTGGGTGGCTCAGTTGGTCTAAGCCTTTGCTTGGACTCAGGACAAGATCTCAGGATCCTGGGATGGAGCCCCAAGTTTAGAATTCCCACTCTGCAGGAAGGTCTGCCTGTCTCTCTCTGCCCCTCTCCTGCTTGTGCTCACTCTTTCTTGAATAAATAAAATGTTTTAAAAATAAATAAATAAGTGGTGAATATTTGATTTGGAAACTTAGGTTTAACATCATAATATTTATCGTGATTCATCATACGTCTTTAACTAGATACACTTAAACTCATTTTCATAGACTTCTCATATTCTAATAAAACCACAATCTACACTTTCTAGTTAATAATTTTATTGAATATACATGTTTAAATATCATTGGAATTAAAACTAAACCTCAATTTCGGGAAGAATTTACTGTGTTTTAAAGTGGATTATATTTGATCCCCTTAGCTTCTTATTGACTTAGTAAAAAAGTGTTTTAAGCCCTTTTGACTTTTGAAAATATTTCCATTTTAATGTCTTTTGCTTCATAGCTAGAACTTAACTACACACAAAGCAGAATTAAATAAAAGTGAACATGTAAAAACAGAACATAAATTTGGAAAGATTATGATGACTATAATTTATTATTTCTAGCTTAGTTTTAGAAGCCTACCTTCCTAGTTAGAGGAAGTAAAAACTTTCTTGTTTTATAAGTAGTAAGTATTTTAAAAAGCTATATTGCAAAGGATACAGATATTGAAATATCAGAAGGTGTTTCCTCACTATGTAAGATTGTATGAAGGTGTTTGAATCAGAAAATGGGTCTTTTTGGTCTTTTAACTCCTACAAAGTTTAACTATGTTTCATATAGTAAAAGAAAGATACATATTTTTAGGGGATCCCTGGGTGATTCAGCGGTTTAGCGCCTGCCTTTGGCTCAGGGAGTGATCCTGGAGACCCGGGACCGAGTTCTGGGATCGGGGCCCACATCTGGCTGCCTGTGGGGAGCCTGCTTCTTTCTCCCTCTGCCTGTGTCTCTGCCTCTCTCCTTCTCTCTCTCTCTCTCTCTCTCTCTCTCTCTCTGTCTTTCATGAATAAATAAATAAAATCTTAAAAAAAAGAGAGATACATATTTTTTGGGGTTAAATATGTGAGTGAAAATTAACACTATTAGACAATGCTATGTGTTAGTGTTTGTTTTGTTTTGTTTTGTTTTTACCGCTGTTGTTTCAAATTATGAGCCCACCTTCATGTAGTATTCTTACAGCAATAAAACAATGTTTATGTGATAATTTCAAAACACATGGAACATAAAACTCTAAGAAGAATTAAATATGGCATCCAAAAATTAACCTTCACGTTTTTGAAAAAAATTAATGAGATCAGACACTTTAAAATATAACTCTCTTACTTGTCATTCCTTCTATATAATCTATCTTCTTTTTTAGTATTTTAAGTTTTATTCATTTTATTCATTTATGTTATATTTTCTGAACTCTATATTAAAAGGTGTTAGAGTAATAAAAAACTAAATAGAATACACAACTATTGTAAAGTATATTTTTATTTTATTTTTAAAATTTCCCTTTCAATACCCAAACATACCTGTTCATTTGAAATACTAAACTATGCTATGTGGACAAAGTACAAAGCAAATGCAAAGTTTTCAGGAAAATTTCGTTTCAACTTATAAATCCTATAACTTTCTTAAATGCGTTTAACTTCAACAGTAGAGGTCCCTATCTACGTCACTTCAAGGTAAATTTTTGCTTTTGGTCCTTTCAACAATTTCCATAATGTTTGTTAATTTAATTTAATTAATTATTTTTTAAAAAGATTTTATTTATTTACTCATGACAGACACAGAGAGAGAGGTGGAGACACAGGCAGAGGGAGAAGCAGGCTCCATATGGGGAGCCTGAGGCAAGACTTGAACCCAGGATCCCAGGATCATGCCCTGAGTTGAAAGCAGACACTCAACCACTGAACCACCCAGATGTCCCTATTTGTTAATTTTAAATGACCCATTTTGCTTTCTAGAGACTTCATCTTCATTTTCTTAGATACTATATTTATTTAAAACAAAAAACTGTGACAATGGGTCATTGTAGTATTAATAACAAAAACATCATTTTCTTTTCAGATTTATACCTGCGGTTTTAGGGATGGATGTGATTTCTGTGACTTGCCTCATAGCATTTCCGTAACAACAGAAGTAAATATATACAGAGATGAAATAAGTTGGGCCATGATTAAAACAATAGTTGCAACTAGGTAATACATACATAAGGATGTATTACATATGTAAGGATGCCATACACTATTCTACTTTCATGTCAGAAATTCTTTGAAATAGTGTTTTAAAAATAGGATAGAATTTATACCATGCTATGCCTTACCACTCAATTCTTAAATTATGATTACCATAAAACCAGAGTATGATCATTTCTATTCTGAAACTAGAAAACTGAAACAAAAAGCAATAGTGTTATATCCACACTTGGTTGCACTTATATATGGTTTTATATATATATATATATATGTATTTATATGTGCAATGTACGTTGGTTATTCATATATATGAATAATTATATATGTACACATTTGTATATATAGATAAATTTACATATGCAATATGTGTGGATTTACATGAATGGTAGAGGCTTACAGACGTCCCCAAATGTCTGCCTTTCTCCATGGTAATAAGAGATTTAGCTAAGCTGTTGACGCTAAGTGTTGCTATGTAAATAGATTCCAGCTAATGGGATGTGAGTGAGTATTTTAAATCCACATTCTTGGACACACTTACTGGGCTTGTACTCTTCAATGTGTGAGAGCTTAGTTTTTACTTCTTTTTCACTTCCCACGAGTCGAAATGCAACCACTGAACTACCCAGGAATCCCCCATACCAACTTTGAAAAAAAATGGGATGCCTGAATGGGTGGTTCAGCGGTTGAGCATCTGCCTTTGGCTAAGGTGGTGATCTGGGAACCCCGGGATGGAGTCCCACATCGGGCTCCCTGCATGGAGCCTGCTTCTCCCTCTGCTTATGTCTCTGCCTTTCTCTCTGTGTTTCCCATGAATAAATAAACAAATAAATCTTTAAAAAAAGAGAAAGAAACCATGCCAACTTTGGACTGTTGTAATATGGAAATAATCATCTTTCATTTTTATTTTTTTTCTTTCATGTTTAAATCACTGTATTCTTAAGTCTTTAATATAATAGTTTTTTCTGTAACCTGATATCATGAGTATTTGATACTTAAGAAATGGAGAACTGTTATAACAATGGTCAGGAGTTAAGTGGCAGAAAAAAAAAAAAAGACATAGCTATAGTAAACTGGAAAATGTGCAATCATTTTTAGATTAGAAATAGAAGCCAGACTATGATATGCATACTCATTCAATATATCACTCTTCTGAAAAATTCTTTATATAGTTTTGCCACTGAAAATTTCTTTCTGGTCATCCATCTCACCAGGATACCATTTAAAACTGTGTTTTAAGATGTCTTCTCTTGTCCATTTCTGCCCACACTCTCTCTCTTGAGTTACCAGGGCATTTAACTTATCATATAATATTACACCATATTTTACATATTCCAAAAATGCAGCATTATTTCTTCCCTTGGTTTATGAAACAATCAGTGTACATTCTTATTTGAGTAACTAGTATTTGTGATATGCTAAGATTGGGATTGGGAGGGAAATATTCAAGCATATAAGTTGAAATATCTTATATACAAGAGCCATAGTACCTGATTTGAGAACTAATTTGATAAAGTTATCTGCCTTACATGTTTAATGCTTGAGAGTGGTGTTGTACATTACTCCTGTGAGATATTCCTTGTGTTTTAACAGCTATTATCCATGATTTAGCCTATATGGGTAAATATTAGGAAGATGCAGACTACCATGCAATGGTATGAAGAAAAGACTCTAGGGGATCCCTGGGTGGCGCAGCGGTTTGGCGCCTGCCTTTGGCCCAGGGCGCGATCCTGGAGACCCGGGATTGAATCCCACGTCAGGCTCCCGGTGCTTGGAGCCTGTTTCTCCCTCTGCCTATGTCTCTGCCTCTCTCTCTCTGTGTGTGACTATCATAAATAAAATAAAAATAAAAAAAAAAGACTCTAGATAAATACTAGAGCACAGCACTGACATTGAATTAGGTAAAACAAGTTTGCTCTTTCTTTTTCTGTTTATTTCTTAAAGATTTTATTTATTTATTTAAAAGAGAGAGAGAGAGAGAGATTGAACACAAGCAGGGGGAGCAGGAGAGGGAGAAGCAGACTCCCCTCTGAGCAGGGAGCCTGCAATGGGACTCTATCCCAGGACCCCCTGGAACTATTACCTGAGCTGAAGGCAGATGCTTAACCAACTGAGCCACTCAAGTGCCCCCTAGTTCCCTCTTTCTAAAAGAAAAGAGCTGCACTGTCATATGTAGGAGACACTGGTCACATTATTGGCCACTTGAAATATCATTAGTAGAGATAGAATTGAGCTCTAGGCTTAAATTACATGTCAGATTTCAAAGACTCAATATGAAAAAATAATGAAAAATAATTGTAATTATTCATATAAAATGATAATATTTAGGGTTAAATAACATATGTTGTTCAAATGAATTTTATCTTTTAATTTTATCTTTAAAAACTTTTTTTTACAATATGGCTACTGCAAAATTTATAATTGCATACATAGCTTGCATTACATTTCTATTGGCCAGTGCTGCTCTACAGAATCTTCTTGTTTACCCTGTTAACAATTTGATAAAATGAAGCCATGTAATTATGCACTAATGGTGCTTATTTTGGAATTCTGGACTCTCATTTAACAGAAGAGGACTTTGTCTACTAGAAGGAAACTCAGTGAACCTTGAAGGTATATAAAAATATGTAATTTAAAATTAATTTCTGAATATTAAAACGAACTGTTTTTTTCTTGTGTTTACTTCACACTGGGTGAAGGAATATATCTCATGCATAATATAAAATAATTCTTAAAATGCCACATACACTTACGACCAGTCAAGCACCACAGTGTTAATCAGGCAACATGTGAATATAGTGTTTATCCAAAATGAATATGTAATTCACACAGAGTGGACATGAAATAGCTGATCACTGGTCCAATGGCAGGGTACTTCAGAAGCTATTCAGTTGAAGGAAAGAGGTTTTGTCAGAAATCCCCTAGCTTCTGTGTTATGGGGAGCCTATTTTTGAGATTTTACTTATGAGGAAAGGAGTTCTCTTCCCCGACAAAATGACAAAGCTGAAATAAATTTCAAAGAAGAAGATTTCTCCTCTACTAGGCGTGGTCCTGGTTTACTTGTGGCTCAGAAGCAATAAGGAAACCATTCCTGGGTTCTGGCCTAGCCAGCAGTTCTAGGAGGGTTGGCCTCAAAGCATGCACTCTTTCAGAAGCACAGATACTGTGGGCATGGTAGTGAGCTGAGAACACCCTGTAACAGCAGAAGGAGCAGCTGAGAATTCTCTGAGCTCAATATCTTAGGAGCCGGCCCTAGGCAGGGTCCCATGTTGTTGCAAAAGAGAACCAGAGAACACCTAGCCCGCGATCCAGAAGAGCGTTTTGGGACCCGGACAGGAACGTGTCACCCAGCCACATGCTGAAGTGTCCCTCTCCGTGTCTAGTGAGGAGGAAAGAGACATTTACCCAGAGCCGTGATGTTCATTAATTATAGTATTCCATCCATCTGTCTCTTCTTCTTTTCCTATTTGGTAACTTTTAGAAAATGACATTCTGTTCTCATTACAGAGAGTAGATTTAGGCGCTGTCAATGGTTTTTTTTCTTTTCACTTTTTTTTTTTTTTTGTCTTGAGTTAAATAACCCCTTCAGCTCTTAAATATATGTTAGAATGCATCCAAATAAAGCTACGTATGTATAAATAGAAATGATATTTGAAAATTTCACATACTACAATTGCTGCCAAAATTATTATGTTCAGTGGATAGAAAATACATCAGCATACCTTACAAACTGTTTTCTGAAGGAGGCTATTCCCATCTGGGTAGACTACGCAAGACATCTATAATAAACACTCACTTACTGAATAATGTCTGAAAATGAGGCATTAAACCATTGGAACAGGCTTCAGATCTTAAATTATATTTCTATATTGTCATTCGTTTGTTAAAGAATTAACGATAAAGTTGCAATGATTCATGTGAAATCCAAATGTTACTCAAGACATCACATTCCATCTAGGAAATGTAGAGAGTTGGAAAAACTTCCTTCTCTCCCCCACAACAATTAGGAAAGAAAAATTGACCAAACTGCAAATTAATAACTTCTCTTAAAACAATTCAGGGCAAGCAATCCAGCATCTGGGGAGAGATAAGTCCCTACTGGGGAAAGATCACAGCATGTATATACCTGGGACAGATGCTTCTGGATGCTATCTAAGCCAGTAAGGAGACTCAGCTAAGTATTTTTAATGAATTGCAAATGACTAAGAGTGGGTGCTGTGAGAATGTCAACCTCGGGGGCTTCTGGCATAAGAGGGTTTGCCCACTCTTAAAGTCTTTTCCTCTTTGAAACCCACCAGTTATTTACAGGGAGGACTGGAGATGAATCTGAGGAGGCTTCCCTCCAGGTTCTGACCAAGAGATGGAGTAACAGCCACACTAAGACACCCTTCTCCATGTGTCCTGTCTATCCTATGGATCAAAAAGCCTGATTATTCAGAGGAATGAACTAGAACACTGAGGACTTCTGGAAACTGAATAGAAAAGGGAACAGGAAGGAAAACAAACAAACTCCGTCTCTGAGGAAAGGGAAGAACTTGTAAAGCTATAGACCAAAGACCTGCCAATGACTGAGGCTTAATCAGAAAAGCAGAGGATGTCCTACCTTCAAATTTGGAGTAATGAGTGCAGAGATGGAGAGTCAGTGGGAAGAATCAGTCTCAGAGAAGCCCAAATACTCACCCCTGGAGCATCCTCAATCTTTGTATTATCTTGTCCTGGTGACCTTTGAGTGTTTAAGTCTTCCTTCAGTTACACAAGATATCCCAGCATCATTCCACCAACTTACTAATTCTTTTTGCTATGTCTGACTTTAGCCATTTCCTGCAGTGAACATGCTTATGATGGTATATCAATCTTTGATATTTCCCTGGTATAGTATGTTTTTTACCTATATTTTTCCGTTGGCTTTCTTTTTCCTTTAAAATTGCATCCTCTAGGTGTCCCTACTCTTGATTAGACTTCTTTTTCTTCTTTACCTTCTTTTCTCATTTCACATTTCCTTCCTGGGCAATTTGATACATTCCCAAGGCTTAAACTTCTGTGCAAAAATGAATTGCTCGCTAACTATGTCTTAAGTTTCTGAAATTAGGAGCATTATTTCCCATCTTCTTACTAAACCTGCTTTTCTTGAATATCTGGAAAAATCTCGGAGTATATAAAACTGCATTCATCACATTCTGTTAACTCATTCCTTGCCTTGCATATTAAATGAATTCCCGTTTGCCTATTTTCCCAAGCCAGAAATCTGTAACTTTATCTTTGATTATCTTACTCCAATGGATTCTCCAATTCTCCAACATCAAACAACTCCCCAAGTTCGGTCAATTTTCAGAAATGTTTTTATATTTATAGCCTTCTTCCATGACTGCCATCCTTGTACTTAATCTAGATATAACTGTTTCTCCTAGATTATTGCAGAAGCTTCCAATCTGCTCACCTCCTCTCTATTTTCTCTTCTAATGTCTTTCAACATAACACAGCTTGATGCTTGACTGTCTTTTTCTTTTAAAATGGCATCTTCATGAGTTTCCTACTGCGCTGTAACAAATGGCCACACATTTGGTGACTTTGAACAATGCAAATGTATTACTTACAGTTCTAGATATCTGATATTTTGGACTTCTGAGTCCAAAATTGGTGCCACTGGAGTGAAATCCAAGTCTCTTAGAGCTGTTTCATTCCATGTTTTTAGGGCAGAATCTGTTCATTTGCCTTTTCTAGCTTTTGGGGCACCTGCATTCCTTGGACTGTGTTCCTCTCTTCCACCATCAAAACCACAAAATTTCTTCAAATCTCTCCGTTCTCTCCCTTTCCATGGTCACACTACTTTCTCTCATTTGTTCTCCTCCTTCCTTCTTATGAGAACCCTGGTAATTGCATTGAGCCCATGGAAACAATCCAAGATAATCTCTCCATCTCAAGACACTTGGTTTAATAATACCAGAAAACATCCATATGAAATAACATGTTCACAGGTTCTGAGGATAAGGAACATCTGTAGGAAGGCATTACTCAGTTTGCCATAGCATTTACTAAATACCACACATAAACCTGTACTTGCTTACCTCTTCTGTGAATTTCGCCAACATCCAAAAATTGTTACCAAATTTTTCAAGCGCAAAAATTCAGTAAGCTGGCATATTGTTTATTTTTTAAGTCACTCCAAGCTTTCCAATGTTACTGTTATAAATTGGCTTTACTAGTATATCTGTATGCATTTTTCATAGTATTTCATATACCTACATGGTTATTTTTTCCTTTCAATGGCTACTCATACTTCAAAAATGGGTATAGTGGCACATG